>NW_027227797.1:0-22624 GCF_037783145.1 Equus przewalskii | reverse complement strand
CATTGGCACGGGGTTCTGGCATGTCTGAGAGGTGGTTCCTGCATGCCCGGCAAGTGATTCCGGAGTGTTCGCCAAGTGGTTCTGGCATAGTCGGCAGGTGATTTTGGCATTTCCGGCAGGTGGTTCAGGCGAGTTGAGCAGGTGGTTCCAACGTGCTTGGCAGGTGCTTCCGGCATCTCCGGCACGTGTTTCTGGCACATCTGACAGGTGGTTCCGGCATGCCCGAAAGGTGATTCCGGTCTGTCCGGTAGGTGGTTCCAGCCTGCACGGCATGTGGTTCTGGTACGTCTCAGAGGTGGTTGCGCATGCCCAACAGGTGATTCCGGACTGTCCGCCACATGGTTCTGGCACGTCTGAGAGGTGGTTCCGGCATGCCCGGCAGGTCATCCCAGAGAGTCCTCCAAGTGGTTCTGGCATAACACGCAGGTGATTTTGGCGTGTCTGGCAGGTTGTTCCGTTGTGCTTGGCAGGTGGTTCAGGCTTGGCCGGCAGGTGGTTCCAGACTGTCCAGGACGTGTTTCCAGCTTCTCCGGCAGGTGGTTCTGGTACGTCTGAGAGGTGGTTCCGCCATGGCTGGCAGGTGATTCCGGACCGTCCCCCAGGTGGTTCTGGCATAGCCAGCAGTTGATATTGGCCTGTCCGGCAGGTGGTTCCAGCGAGTCGAACAGGTGGCTCCGGCGTGCTCGGCAGGTGGTTCCGGTCTGTCCGGTAGGTGATTCCGGCGTGTCCGGCACGTGCTTCCGGCAAGTCTGAGAGGTGGTTCTGGCATGCGAGACAGGTGGTTTCGGAGTGTCCGCCAGGTGGTTCTGGCGTACCCGGCAGGTGATTTGGGCATGTCAGGTAGGTGGTTCCGGCGAGTCGAGCAGGTGGCTCCGGCTTGCTCGGCAGGTTGTTCAGACGGGTCTGGCAGGTGTTTTCCGTCTGTTCAGGGTGTGGTTCCAGCATCTCATGCACATGGTTCTGGCACGTCTGAGATGTGGTTCCCGCCGGCCCGACAGGTGTTTCCACAGTGTCCGCCAAGTGGTACTGGCGTAGTTGGCAGGTGATTTTGGCATGACAGGCAGGTGGTTCCAGCACGCCCGGCAGGTGATTCCGAAGTGTTCCCCAACTGGTTGTGGAGTAGCCGGCAGGTGATTTTTGCGTGTCCGGCAGGTGGTTCTGGCGAGTCGAGCAGGTGGTTCCGGCGTGCTCGGCAGGTGCTTCCGGGGTCATTGGCACGTGGTTCTGGCATATCTGAGAGGTGGTTCCGGCATGCCCGGCAGGTGATTCCGGAGTGTTCGCCAAGTGTTTCCGGCGTAGCCGGCAGGTGATTTTGCATGTCCAGCGGTCGTTCCGGCGGGTCGAGCCGGTGGTTCCGGCGTGTCCGGCAGGTGGTTCCGGTCTGTCCGGCAGGTGGTTCTGTGGTGTCCGGCACGAGGTTCAGTCTGAGAGGCTGTGCCGGCATGCCCCTCACGTGATTCCGGCTTGTCCCCGAAGTGGTGCTGGTGTAGTGGGCAGGTGACTTTGGCGTGTCCGGTAGGTGGTTCAGGCGAGTTGAGCAGGTGGTTGCGACGTGCTCGGCAGGTGCTTCCGGCGTCTCCGGCACGTGTTTCTGGCACATCTGACTGGTGGTTCCGGCATGCCCGGCAGGTGATTCCGGTCTGTCCGGTAGGTGGTTCCGGCGTGCACGGCACGTGGTTCTGCTACGTGTCAGAGGTGGTTGCGTATGCCCAACAGGTGATTCCGGACTGTCCGCCACGTGCTTCTGGCACGTCTGAGAGGTGGTTCCAACATGCCCGGCAGGTCATTTCGGAGAGTCGTCCAAGTGGTTCTGGCGTAGCCCGCAGGTGATTTTGGCGTGTAGGGCAGGTGGTTCCGCCGTGCTCGGCAGGTGGTTCAGGCATGGCCGTCACGTGGTTCCAGTCTGTCCAGGACGTGTTTCCAGCTTCTCCGGCAGGTGGTTCTGGTACGTCTGAGAGGTGGTTCCGCCATGGCTGGCAGGTGATCCCGGACTGTCCCCCAGGTGGTTCTGGCATAGCCAGCAGTTGATATTGGCCTGTCCGGCAGGTGGTTCCAGCGAGTCGAACAGGTGGCTCCGGCGTTCTTGGCAGGTGGTTCCAGTCTGTCCGGTAGGTGTTTCCGGCGTGTCTGGCACGTGCTTCCTGCACGTCTGAGAGGTGGTTCCGTCATGCGCGGCAGGTGATTCCGGAGTGTCTGCCAGGTGGTTCTGGCGTACCCGGCAGATGATTTTGGCGTGTCCGGCAGGTGTTTCTGGCGAGTCGAGCAGGTGGCTCCGGCATGCTCGGCAGGTGCTTCCGGCGTCTCCGGCACTTGGTTCTGGTGTGTCTGAGAGCTGGTTCCGGCATGTCCGGCAGATGATTCCGGAGTGTCCGCCAAGTGGTTCTGGCATACCCAGCAGGTGATTTTGGCGTGTCAGGGAGGTGGTACCGGTGAGTCGAGCAGGTGGTTCCGGCGTGCTCAGCAGGTGGTTCAGGCGGTTCTGGCAGGTGGTATCCGTCTGTTCTGGGTGTGGTTCCAGCATCTCATGAACACGTTTCTGGCACGTCTGAGATGTGGTTCCAGCCGGCCCGACAGGTGTTTCCGCAGTGTCCGCCAAGCGGTTCTGTCGTAGTTGGCAGGTGATTTTCGCATGACTGGCAGGTGGTTCCAGCAAGCCTGGCAGGTGATTCCAAAGTGTTCACCAACTGGTTGTGGCGTAGCCGGCAGGTGATTTTTGCGTGATCAGCAGGTGGTTCTGGCGAGTCGAGCAGGTGGTTCCGGCGTGCTCGGCTGGTGCTTCCGGGGTCATTGGCACGGGGTTCTGGCATGTGTGAGAGGTGGTTCCTGCATGCCCGGCAAGTGATTCCGGAGTGTTCGCCAAGTGGTTCTGGCATAGTCGGCAGGTGATTTTGGCATGTCCGGCAGGTGGTTCAGGCGAGTTGAGCAGGTGGTTCCAACGTGCTTGGCAGGTGCTTCCGGCGTCTCCGGCACGTGTTTCTGGCACATCTGACAGGTGGTTCCGGCATGCCCGAAAGGTGATTCCGGTCTGTCCGGTAGCTGGTTCCAGCCTGCACGGCATGTGGTTCTGGTACGTCTCAGAGGTGGTTGCGCATGCCCAACAGGTGATTCCGGACTGTCCGCCACATGGTTCTGGCACGTCTGAGAGGTGGTTCCGGCATGCCCGGCAGGTGATCCCAGAGAGTCCTCCAAGTGGTTCTGGCATAACACGCAGGTGATTTTGGCGTGTCTGGCAGGTTGTTCCGTTGTGCTTGGCAGGTGGTTCAGGCTTGGCCGGCAGGTGGTTCCAGACTGTCCAGGACGTGTTTCCAGCTTCTCCGGCAGGTGGTTCTGGTACGTCTGAGAGGTGGTTCCGCCATGGCTGGCAGGTGATTCCGGACCGTCCCCCAGGTGGTTCTGTCATAGCCAGCAGTTGATATTGGCCTGTCCGGCAGGTGGTTCCAGCGAGTCGAACAGGTGGCTCCGGCGTGCTCGGCAGGTGGTTCCGGTCTGTCCGGTAGGTGATTCCGGCGTGTCCAGCACGTGCTTCCGGCACGTCTGAGTGGTGGTTCCGGCATGCGCGACAGGTGGTTTCGGACTGTCCGCCAGGTGGTTCTGTCGTACCCGGCAGGTGATTTTGGCGTGTCCGGGAGGTGTTTCTGGCGAGTCGAGCAGGTGGCTCCGGCATGCTCGGCAGGTGCTTCCGGCGTCTCCAGCACGTGGTTCTGGTGTGTCTGAGAGGTGGTTCCGGCATGTCCGGCAGAGGATTCCGGAGTATCCACCAAGTGGTTCTGGCATACCCGGCTGGTGATTTGGGCATGTAAGGTAGGTGCTTCCCGCGAGTCGAGCAGGTGGCTCCGGCGTGCTCGGCAGGTTGTTCAGTCGGGTCTGGCAGGTGTTTTCCGTCTGTTCGGGGTGTGGTTCCGGCATCTCATGCACATGGTTCTGGCACGTCTGAGATGTGGTTCCGGCCGGCCCGACAGGTGTTTCCACAGTGTCCGCCAAGTGGTACTGGCGTAGTTGGCAGGTGATTTTGGCATGACCGGCAGGTGGTTCCAGCAAGCCCGGCAGGTGATTCCGAAGTGTTCCCCAACTGGTAGTGGCGTAGCCGGCAGGTGATTTTTGCGTGTCCGGCAGGTGGTTCTGGCGAGTCGAGCAGGTGGTTCCGGCGTGCTCGGCAGGTGCTTCCGGGGTCATTGGCACGTGGTTCTGGCATATCTGAGAGGTGGTTCCGGCATGCCCGGCAGGTGATTCCGGAGTGTTCGCCAAGTGTTTGCGGCTTAGCCGGCAGGTGATTTTGCATGTCCAGCGGTCGTTCCGGCGGGTCGAGCCGGTGGTTCCGGCGTGTCCGGCAGGTGGTTCCGGTCTGTCCGGCAGGTGGTTCTGTGGTGTCCGGCACGAGGTTCAGTCTGAGAGGCTGTGCCGGCATGCCCCTCACGTGATTCCGGCTTGTCCCCGAAGTGGTGCTGGTGTAGAGGGCAGGTGATTTTGGCGTGTCCGGCAGGTGGTTCAGGTGAGTTGAGCAGGTGGTTGCGACGTGCTCGGCAGGTGCTTCCGGGGTCTCCGGCACGTGTTTCTGGCACATCTGACTGGTGGTTCCGGCATGCCCAAAAGTTGATTCCGGTCTGTCCGGTAGGTGGTTCCGGCATGCGCGACAGGTGGTTTTGGAGTGTCCACCAGGTGGTTCTGGCGTACCCGGCAGGTGATTTGGGCATGTCACATAGGTGGTTCCGGCGAGTCGAGCAGGTGGCTCCGGCTTGCTCGGCAGGTTGTTCAGACGGGTCTGGCAGGTGTTTTCCGTCTGTTCGGGGTGTGGTTCCAGCATCTCATGCACATGGTTCTGGCACGTCTGAGATGTGGTTCCGGCCGGCCTGACAGGTGTTTCCACAGTGTCCGCCAAGTGGTACTGGCGTAGTTGGCAGGTGATTTTGGCATGACCGGAAGGTGGTTCCAGCAAGCCCGGCAGGTGATTCCGAAGTGTTCCCCAACTGGTTGTGGCGTAGCCGGCAGGTGATTTTTGCGTGTCCGGCAGGTGGTTCTGACGAGTCAAGCAGGTGGCTCCGGCATGCTCGGCAGGTGCTTCCGGCGTCTCCGGCACATGGTTGTGGTGTGTCTGAGACCTGGTTCCGGCATGTCCGGCAGATGATTCCGGAGTGTCCGCCAAGTGGTTCTGGCATACCCGGCTGGTGATTTGGGCATGTCAGGTAGGTGGCTCCGGCGTGCTCGGCAGGTTGTTCAGACGGGTCTGGCAGGTGTTTTCCGTCTGTTCGGGGTGTGGTGCCAGCATCTCATGCACATGGTTCTGGCACGTCTGAGATGTGGTTCCGGCCGGACCGACAGGTGTTTCAACAGTGTCCGCCAAGTGGTACTGGTGTAGTTGGCAGGTGATTTTGGCGTGTCCGGCAGGTGGTTCAGGCGAGTTGAGCCGGTGGTTGCGACGTGCTCGGCAGGTGCTTCCGGCGTCTCCGGCACGTGTTTCTGGCACATCTGACTGGTGGTTCCGGCATGCCCAAAAGTTGATTCCGGTCTGTCCGGTAGGTGGTTCCGGCGTGCACGGCACGTGGTTCTGGTACGTCTCAGAGGTGGTTGCGTATGCCCAACAGGTGATTCCGGACTGACCGCCACGTGCTTCTGGCACGTCTGAGAGGTGGTTCCACCATGCCCGGCAGGTCATTTCGGAGAGTCGTCCAAGTGGTTCTGGCGTAGTCCGCAGGTGATTTTGGCGTGTCCGGCAGGTGGTTCCGCCGTGCTCGGCAGGTGGTTCAGGCATGGCCGTCACGTGGTTCCAGTCTGTCCAGGACGTGTTTCCAGCTTCTCCGGCAGGTGGTTCTGGTACGTCTGAGAGGTGGTTCCGCCATGGCTGGCAGGTGATCCCGGACTGTCCCCCAGGTGGTTCTGGCATAGCCAGCAGTTGATATTGGCCTGTCCGGCAGGTGGTTCCAGCGAGTCCAACAGGTGGCTCCGGCGTGCTCGGCAGGTGGTTCCGGTCTGTCCGGTAGGTGATTCCGGCGTGTCCGGCACGTGCTTCCGGCACGTCTGAGAGGTGGTTCCGTCATGCGCGACAGGTGATTCCGGAGTGTCCGCCAGGTGGTTCTGGCGTACCCGGCAGGTGATTTTGGCGTGTAAGGCAGGTGTTTCTGGCGAGTCGAGCAGGTGGCTCCGGCATGCTCGGCAGGTGCTTCCGGCGTCTCCGGCACTTGGTTCTGGTGTGTCTGAGAGCTGGTTCGGGCATGTCCGGCAGATGATTCCGGAGTGTCCGCCAAGTGGTTCTGGCATACCCAGCAGGTGATTTTGGCGGGTCCGGCAGGTGTTTCTGGCGAGTCGAGCAGGTGGTTCCGGCGTGCTCGGCTGGTGCTTCCGGGGTCATTGTCACGGGGTTCTGGCATGTCTGAGAGGTGGTTCCTGCATGCCCGGCAAGTGATTCCGGAGTGTCCGCCAAGTGGTTCTGGCATAGTCGGCAGGTGATTTTGGCATGTCCGGCAGGTGGTTCAGGCGAGTTGAGCAGGTGGTTCCAAAGTGCTTGGCAGGTGCTTCCGGCGTCTCCGGCACGTGGTTCTGGTGTGTCTGAGAGCTGGTTCCGGCATGTCCGGCAGATGATTCCGGAGTGTCCGCCAAGTGGTTCTGGCATACCCGGCTGGTGATTTGGGCATGTCATGTAGGTGGCTAAGGCGTGCTCGGCAGGTTGTTCAGACGGGTCTGGCAGGTGTTTTCCGTCTGTTCGGGGTGTGGTTCCAGCATCTCATGCACATGGTTCTGGCACGTCTGAGATGTGGTTCCGGCCGGCCTGACAGGTGTTTCCACAGTGTCCGCCAAGTGGTACTGGCGTAGTTGGCAGGTGATTTTGGCATGACCGGCAGGTGGTTCCAGCAAGCCCGGCAGGTGATTCCGAAGTGTTCCCCAACTGGTTGTGGCGTAGCCGGCAGGTGATTTTTGCGTGTCCGGCAGGTGGTTCTGGCGAGTCGAGCAGGTGGTTCCGGCGTGCTCGGCAGGTGCTTCCGGGGTCATTGGCACGTGGTTCTGGCATATCTGAGAGGTGGTTCCGGCATGCCCGGCAGGTGATTCCGGAGTGTTCGCCAAGTGTTTCCGGCGTAGCCGGCAGGTGATTTTGCATGTCCAGCGGTCGTTCCGGAGGGTCGAGCCGGTGGTTCCGGCGTGTCCGGCAGGTGGTTCCGGTCTGTCCGGCAGGTGGTTCTGTGGTGTCCGGCACGAGGTTCAGTCTGAGAGGCTGTGCCGGCATGCCCCTCACGTGATTCCGGTTTGTCCCCGAAGTGGTGCTGGTGTAGCGGGCAGGTGATTTTGGCGTGTCCGGCAGGTGGTTCAGGCCAGTTGAGCAGGCGGTTGCCACGTGCTCGGCAGGTGCTTCCGGCGTCTCCGGCACGTGTTTCTGGCACATCTGACTGGTGGTTCCGGCATGCCCAAAAGTTGATTCCGGTCTGTCCGGTAGGTGGTTCCGGCGTGCACGGCACGTGGTTCTGGTACGTCTCAGAGGTGGTTGCGTATGCCCAACAGGTGATTCCGGACTGTCCGCCACGTGCTTCTGGCACGTCTGAGAGGTGGTTCCAACATGCCCGGCAGGTCATTTCGGAGAGTCGTCCAAGTGGTTCTGGCGTACCCGGCAGGTGATTTTGGCGTGTCCGGCAGGTGTTTCTGGCGAGTCGAGCAGGTGGCTCCGGCATGCTCGGCAGGTGCTTCCGGCGTCTCCGGCACGTGGTTCTGCTGTGTCTGAGAGCTGGTTCCGGCATGTCCGGCAGATGATTCCGGAGTGTCCGCCAAGTGGTTCTGGCATACCCAGCAGGTGATTTTGGCGTGTCAGGGAGGTGGTACCGGTGAGTCGAGCAGGTGGTTCCGGCGTGCTCAGCAGGTGGTTCAGGCGGTTCTGGCAGGTGGTATCCGTCTGTTCGGGGTGTGGTTCCAGCATCTCATGAACACGTTTCTGGCACGTCTGAGATGTGGTTCCAGCCGGCCCGACAGGTGTTTCCGCAGTGTCCGCCAAGCGGTTCTGTCGTAGTTGGCAGGTGATTTTCGCATGACTGGCAGGTGGTTCCAGCAAGCCTGGCAGGTGATTCCAAAGTGTTCACCATCTGGTTGTGGCGTAGCCGGCAGGTGATTTTGCGTGATCGGCAGGTGGTTCTGGCGAGTCGAGCAGGTGGTTCCGGCGTGCTCGGCTGGTGCTTCCGGGGTCATTGGCACGGGGTTCTGGCATGTGTGAGAGGTGGTTCCTGCATGCCCGGCAAGTGATTCCGGAGTGTTCGCCAAGTGGTTCTGGCATAGTCGGCAGGTGATTTTGGCATGTCCGGCAGGTGGTTCAGGCGAGTTGAGCAGGTGGTTCCAACGTGCTTGTCAGGTGCTTCCGGCGTCTCAGGCACGTGTTTCTGGCACATCTGACAGGTGGTTCCGGCATGCCCGAAAGGTGATTCCGGTCTGTCCGGTAGGTGGTTCCAGCCTGCACGGCATGTGGTTCTGGTACGTCTCAGAGGTGGTTGCGCATGCCCAACAGGTGATTCCGGACTGTCCGCCACATGGTTCTGGCACGTCTGAGAGGTGGTTCCGGCATGCCCGGCAGGTCATCCCAGAGAGTCCTCCAAGTGGTTCTGGCATAACACGCAGGTTATTTTGGCGTGTCTGGCGGGTTTTTCCGTTGTGCTTGGCAGGTGGTTCAGGCTTGGCCGGCAGGTGGTTCCAGACTGTCCAGGACGTGTTTCCAGCTTCTCCGGCAGGTGGTTCTGGTACGTCTGAGAGGTGGTTCCGCCATGGCTGGCAGGTGATTCCGGACCGTCCCCCAGGTGGTTCTGTCATAGCCAGCAGTTGATATTGGCCTGTCCGGCAGGTGGTTCCAGCGAGTCGAACAGGTGGCTCCGGCGTGCTCGGCAGGTGGTTCCGGTCTGTCCGGTAGGTGATTCCGGCGTGTCCAGCACGTGCTTCCGGCACGTCTGAGTGGTGGTTCCGGCATGCGCGACAGGTGGTTTCGGACTGTCCGCCAGGTGGTTCTGTCGTACCCGGCAGGTGATTTTGGCGTGTCCGGGAGGTGTTTCTGGCGAGTCGAGCAGGTGGCTCCGGCATGCTCGGCAGGTGCTTCCGGCGTCTCCAGCACGTGGTTCTGGTGTGTCTGAGAGGTGGTTCCGGCATGTCCGGCAGAGGATTCCGGAGTATCCACCAAGTGGTTCTGGCATACCCGGCTGGTGATTTGGGCATGTAAGGTAGGTGCTTCCCGCGAGTCGAGCAGGTGGCTCCGGCGTGCTCGGCAGGTTGTTCAGTCGGGTCTGGCAGGTGTTTTCCGTCTGTTCGGGGTGTGGTTCCGGCATCTCATGCACATGGTTCTGGCACGTCTGAGATGTGGTTCCGGCCGGCCCGACAGGTGTTTCCACAGTGTCCGCCAAGTGGTACTGGCGTAGTTGGCAGGTGATTTTGGCATGACCGGCAGGTGGTTCCAGCAAGCCCGGCAGGTGATTCCGAAGTGTTCCCCAACTGGGAGTGGCGTAGCCGGCAGGTGATTTTTGCGTGTCCGGCAGGTGGTTCTGGCGAGTCGAGCAGGTGGTTCCGGCGTGCTCGGCAGGTGCTTCCGGGGTCATTGGCACGTGGTTCTGGCATATCTGAGAGGTGGTTCCGGCATGCCCGGCAGGTGATTCCGGAGTGTTCGCCAAGTGTTTGCGGCTTAGCCGGCAGGTGATTTTGCATGTCCAGCGGTCGTTCCGGCGGGTCGAGCCGGTGGTTCCGGCGTGTCCGGCAGGTGGTTCCGGTCTGTCCGGCAGGTGGTTCTGTGGTGTCCGGCACGAGGTTCAGTCTGAGAGGCTGTGCCGGCATGCCCCTCACGTGATTCCGCCTTGTCCCCGAAGTGGTGCTGGTGTAGAGGGCAGGTGATTTTGGCGTGTCCGGCAGGTGGTTCAGGCGAGTTGAGCAGGTGGTTGCGACGTGCTCGGCAGGTGCTTCCGGGGTCTCCGGCACGTGTTTCTGGCACAACTGACTGGTGGTTCCGGCATGCCCAAAAGTTGATTCCGGTCTGTCCGGTAGGTGGTTCCGGCATGCGCGACAGGTGGTTTTGGAGTGTCCGCCAGGTGGTTCTGGCGTACCCGGCAGGTGATTTGGGCATGTCACATAGGTGGTTCCGGCGAGTCGAGCAGGTGGCTCCGGCTTGCTCGGCAGGTTGTTCAGACGGGTCTGGCAGGTGTTTTCCGTCTGTTCGGGGTGTGGTTCCAGCATCTCATGCACATGGTTCTGGCACGTCTGAGATGTGGTTCCGGCCGGCCTGACAGGTGTTTCCACAGTGTCCGCCAAGTGGTACTGGCGTAGTTGGCAGGTGATTTTGGCATGACCGGCAGGTGGTTCCAGCAAGCCCGGCAGGTGATTCCGAAGTGTTCCCCAACTGGTTGTGGCGTAGCCGGCAGGTGATTTTTGCGTGTCCGGCAGGTGGTTCTGGCGAGTCGAGCAGGTGGTTCCGGCGTGCTCGGCAGGTGCTTCCGGGGTCATTGGCACGTGGTTCTGGCATATCTGAGAGGTGGTTCCGGCATGCCCGGCAGGTGATTCCGGAGTGTTCGCCAAGTGTTTCCGGCGTAGCCGGCAGGTGATTTTGCATGTCCAGCGGTCGTTCCGGAGGGTCGAGCCGGTGGTTCCGGCGTGTCCGGCAGGTGGTTCCGGTCTGTCCGGCAGGTGGTTCTGTGGTGTCCGGCACGAGGTTCAGTCTGAGAGGCTGTGCCGGCATGCCCCTCACGTGATTCCGGTTTGTCCCCGAAGTGGTGCTGGTGTAGCGGGCAGGTGATTTTGGCGTGTCCGGCAGGTGGTTCAGGCGAGTTGAGCAGGCGGTTGCCACGTGCTCGGCAGGTGCTTCCGGCGTCTCCGGCACGTGTTTCTGGCACATCTGACTGGTGGTTCCGGCATGCCCAAAAGTTGATTCCGGTCTGTCCGGTAGGTGGTTCCGGCGTGCACGGCACGTGGTTCTGGTACGTCTCAGAGGTGGTTGCGTATGCCCAACAGGTGATTCCGGACTGTCCGCCACGTGCTTCTGGCACGTCTGAGAGGTAGTTCCAACATGCCCGGCAGGTCATTTCGGAGAGTCGTCCAAGTGGTTCTGGCGTAGCCCGCAGGTGATTTTGGCGTGTCCGGCAGGTGGTTCCGCCGTGCTCGGCAGGTGGTTCAGGCATGGCCGTCACGTGGTTCCAGTCTGTCCAGGACGTGTTTCCAGCTTTTCCGGCAGGTGGTTCTGGTACGTCTGAGAGGTGGTTCCGCCATGGCTGGCAGATGATCCCGGACTGTCCCCCAGGTGGTTCTGGCACAGCCAGCAGTTGATATTGGCCTGTCCGGCAGGTGGTTCCAGCGAGTCGAACAGGTGGCTCCGGCGTTCTTGGCAGGTGGTTCCGGTCTGTGCGGTAGGTGTTTCCGGCGTGTCTGGCACGTGCTTCCGGCACGTCTGAGAGGTGGTTCCGTCATGCGCGGCAGGTGATTCCGGAGTGTCCGCCAGGTGGTTCTGGCGTACCCGGCAGGTGATTTTGGCGTGTCCGGCAGGTGTTTCTGGCGAGTCGAGCAGGTGGCTCCGGCATGCTCGGCAGGTGCTTCCGGCGTCTCCGGCACTTGGTTCTGGTGTGTCTGAGAGCTGGTTCCGGCATGTCCGGCAGATGATTCCGGAGTGTCCGCCAAGTGGTTCTGGCATACCCAGCAGGTGATTTTGGCGTGTCAGGGAGGTGGTACCGGTGAGTCGAGCAGGTGGTTCCGGCGTGCTCAGCAGGTGGTTCAGGCGGTTCTGGCAGGTGGTATCCGTCTGTTCGGGGTGTGGTTCCAGCATCTCATGAACACGTTTCTGGCACGTCTGAGATGTGGTTCCAGCCGGCCCGACAGGTGTTTCCGCAGTGTCCGCCAAGCGGTTCTGTCGTAGTTGGCAGGTGATTTTCGCATGACTGGCAGGTGGTTCCAGCAAGCCTGGCAGGTGATTCCAAAGTGTTCACCAACTGGTTGTGGCGTAGCCGGCAGGTGATTTTTGCGTGATCGGCAGGTGGTTCTGGCGAGTCGAGCAGGTGGTTCCGGCGTGCTCGGCTGGTGCTTCCGGGGTCATTGGCACGGGGTTCTGGCATGTGTGAGAGGTGGTTCCTGCATGCCCGGCAAGTGATTCCGGAGTGTTCGCCAAGTGGTTCTGGCATAGTCGGCAGGTGATTTTGGCATGTCCGGCAGGTGGTTCAGGCGAGTTGAGCAGGTGGTTCCAACGTGCTTGGCAGGTGCTTCCGGCGTCTCCGGCACGTGTTTCTGGCACATCTGACAGGTGGTTCCGGCATGCCCGAAAGGTGATTCCGGTCTGTCCGGTAGCTGGTTCCAGCCTGCACGGCATGTGGTTCTGGTACGTCTCAGAGGTGGTTGCGCATGCCCAACAGGTGATTCCGGACTGTCCGCCACATGGTTCTGGCACGTCTGAGAGGTGGTTCCGACATGCCCGGCAGGTGATCCCAGAGAGTCCTCCAAGTGGTTCTGGCATAACACGCAGGTGATTTTGGCGTGTCTGGCAGGTTGTTCCGTTGTGCTTGGCAGGTGGTTCAGGCTTGGCCGGCAGGTGGTTCCAGACTCTCCAGGACGTGTTTCCAGCTTCTCCGGCAGGTGGTTCTGGTACGTCTGAGAGGTGGTTCCGCCATGGCTGGCAGGTGATTCCGGACCGTCCCCCAGGTGGTTCTGGCATAGCCAGCAGTTGATATTGGCCTGTCCGGCAGGTGGTTCCAGCGAGTCGAACAGGTGGCTCCGGCGTGCTCGGCAGGTGGTTCCGGTCTGTCCGGTAGGTGATTCCGGCGTGTCCAGCACGTGCTTCCGGCACGTCTGAGTGGTGGTTCCGGCATGCGCGACAGGTGGTTTCGGACTGTCCGCCAGGTGGTTCTGTCGTACCCGGCAGGTGATTTTGGCGTGTCCGGGAGGTGTTTCTGGCGAGTCGAGCAGGTGGCTCCGGCATGCTCGGCAGGTGCTTCCGGCGTCTCCAGCACGTGGTTCTGGTGTGTCTGAGAGGTGGTTCCGGCATGTCCGGCAGAGGATTCCGGAGTATCCACCAAGTGGTTCTGGCATACCCGGCTGGTGATTTGGGCATGTAAGGTAGGTGCTTCCCGCGAGTCGAGCAGGTGGCTCCGGCGTGCTCGGCAGGTTGTTCAGTCGGGTCTGGCAGGTGTTTTCCGTCTGTTCGGGGTGTGGTTCCGGCATCTCATGCACATGGTTCTGGCACGTCTGAGATGTGGTTCCGGCCGGCCCGACAGGTGTTTCCACAGTGTCCGCCAAGTGGTACTGGCGTAGTTGGCAGGTGATTTTGGCATGACCGGCAGGTGGTTCCAGCAAGCCCGGCAGGTGATTCCGAAGTGTTCCCCAACTGGTAGTGGCGTAGCCGGCAGGTGATTTTTGCGTGTCCGGCAGGTGGTTCTGGCG
Source organism: Equus przewalskii (assembly GCF_037783145.1). Taxonomy (NCBI): domain Eukaryota; kingdom Metazoa; phylum Chordata; class Mammalia; order Perissodactyla; family Equidae; genus Equus; species Equus przewalskii. Next base: position 9,271 of record NW_027227797.1, on the reverse strand, counting down.
AGTCGAGCAGGTGGTTCCGGCGTGCTCGGCAGGTGCTTCCGGGGTCATTGGCACGTGGTTCTGGCATATCTGAGAGGTGGTTCCGGCATGCCCGGCAGGTGATTCCGGAGTGTTCGCCAAGTGTTTGCGGCTTAGCCGGCAGGTGATTTTGCATGTCCAGCGGTCGTTCCGGCGGGTCGAGCCGGTGGTTCCGGCGTGTCCGGCAGGTGGTTCCGGTCTGTCCGGCAGGTGGTTCTGTGGTGTCCGGCACGAGGTTCAGTCTGAGAGGCTGTGCCGGCATGCCCCTCACGTGATTCCGGCTTGTCCCCGAAGTGGTGCTGGTGTAGAGGGCAGGTGATTTTGGCGTGTCCGGCAGGTGGTTCAGGCGAGTTGAGCAGGTGGTTGCGACGTGCTCGGCAGGTGCTTCCGGGGTCTCCGGCACGTGTTTCTGGCACATCTGACTGGTGGTTCCGGCATGCCCAAAAGTTGATTCCGGTCTGTCCGGTAGGTGGTTCCGGCATGCGCGACAGGTGGTTTTGGAGTGTCCGCCAGGTGGTTCTGGCGTACCCGGCAGGTGATTTGGGCATGTCACATAGGTGGTTCCGGCGAGTCGAGCAGGTGGCTCCGGCTTGCTCGGCAGGTTGTTCAGACTGGTCTGGCAGGTGTTTTCCGTCTGTTCGGGGTGTGGTTCCAGCATCTCATGCACATGGTTCTGGCACGTCTGAGATGTGGTTCCGGCCGGCCTGACAGGTGTTTCCACAGTGTCCGCCAAGTGGTACTGGCATAGTTGGCAGGTGATTTTGGCATGACCGGAAGGTGGTTCCAGCAAGCCCGGCAGGTGATTCCGAAGTGTTCCCCAACTGGTTGTGGCGTAGCCGGCAGGTGATTTTTGCGTGTCCGGCAGGTGGTTCTGGCGAGTTGAGCAGGTGGTTCCGGCGTGCTCGGCAGGTGCTTCCGGGGTCATTGGCACGTGTTTCTGGCACATCTGACTGGTGGTTCCGGCATGCCAAAAAGTTGATTCCCGTCTGTCCGGTAGGTGGTTCCAGAATGCACGGCACGTGGTTCTGGTACGTGTCAGAGGTGGTTGCGTATGCCCAACAGGTGATTCCGGACTGTCCACCACGTGCTTCTGGCACGTCTGAGAGGTGGTTCCAACATGCACGGCAGGTCATTTCGGAGAGTCGTCCAAGTGGTTCTGGCGTAGCCCGCAGGTGATTGTGGCGTGTCCGGCAGGTGGTTCAGGCATGGGCGTCACGTGGTTCCTGTCTGTCCAGGACGTGTTTCCACCTTCTCCGGCAGGTGGTTCTGGTACGTCTGAGAGGTGGTTCCGCCATGGCTGGCAGGTGATCCCGGACTGTCCCCCAGGTGGTTCTGGCATAGCCAGCAGTTGATATTGGCCTGTCCGGCAGGTGGTTCCAGCGAGTCGAACAGGTGGCTCCGGCGTGCTCGGCAGGTGGTTCCGGTCTGTCCGGTAGGAGATTCCGGCGTGTCCGGCACGTGCTTCCGGCACGTCTGAGAGGTGGTTCCGGCATGCGCGACAGGTGATTTCGGAGTGTCCGCCAGGTGGTTCTGGCGTACCCGGCAGGTGATTTTGGCGTGTCCGGCAGGTGTTTCTGACGAGTCAAGCAGGTGGCTCCGGCATGCTCGGCAGGTGCTTCCGGCGTCTCCGGCACATGGTTGTGGTGTGTCTGAGACCTGGTTCCGGCATGTCCGGCAGATGATTCCGGAGTGTCCGCCAAGTGGTTCTGGCATACCCGGCTGGTGATTTGGGCATGTCAGGTAGGTGGCTCCGGCGTGCTCGGCAGGTTGTTCAGACGGGTCTGGCAGGTGTTTTCCGTCTGTTCGGGGTGTGGTGCCAGCATCTCATGCACATGGTTCTGGCACGTCTGAGATGTGGTTCCGGCCGGACCGACAGGTGTTTCAACAGTGTCCGCCAAGTGGTACTGGTGTAGTTGGCAGGTGATTTTGGCGTGTCCGGCAGGTGGTTCAGGCGAGTTGAGCCGGTGGTTGCGACGTGCTCGGCAGGTGCTTCCGGCGTCTCCGGCACGTGTTTCTGGCACATCTGACTGGTGGTTCCGGCATGCCCAAAAGTTGATTCCGGTCTGTCCGGTAGGTGGTTCCGGCGTGCACGGCACGTGGTTCTGGTACGTCTCAGAGGTGGTTGCGTATGCCCAACAGGTGATTCCGGACTGACCGCCACGTGCTTCTGGCACGTCTGAGAGGTGGTTCCACCATGCCCGGCAGGTCATTTCGGAGAGTCGTCCAAGGGGTTCTGGCGTAGTCCGCAGGTGATTTTGGCGTGTCCGGCAGGTGGTTCCGCCGTGCTCGGCAGGTGGTTCAGGCATGGCCGTCACGTGGTTCCAGTCTGTCCAGGACGTGTTTCCAGCTTCTCCGGCAGGTGGTTCTGGTACGTCTGAGAGGTGGTTCCGCCATGGCTGGCAGGTGATCCCGGACTGTCCCCCAGGTGGTTCTGGCATAGCCAGCAGTTGATATTGGCCTGTCCGGCAGGTGGTTCCAGCGAGTCCAACAGGTGGCTCCGGCGTGCTCGGCAGGTGGTTCCGGTCTGTCCGGTAGGTGATTCCGGCGTGTCCGGCACGTGCTTCCGGCACGTCTGAGAGGTGGTTCCGTCATGCGCGACAGGTGATTCCGGAGTGTCCGCCAGGTGGTTCTGGCGTACCCGGCAGGTGATTTTGGCGTGTAAGGCAGGTGTTTCTGGCGAGTCGAGCAGGTGGCTCCGGCATGCTCGGCAGGTGCTTCCGGCGTCTCCGGCACTTGGTTCTGGTGTGTCTGAGAGCTGGTTCGGGCATGTCCGGCAGATGATTGCGGAGTGTCCGCCAAGTGGTTCTGGCATACCCAGCAGGTGATTTTGGCGGGTCCGGCAGGTGTTTCTGGCGAGTCGAGCAGGTGGTTCCGGCGTGCTCGGCTGGTGCTTCCGGGGTCATTGTCACGGGGTTCTGGCATGTCTGAGAGGTGGTTCCTGCATGCCCGGCAAGTGATTCCGGAGTGTCCGCCAAGTGGTTCTGGCATAGTCGGCAGGTGATTTTGGCATGTCCGGCAGGTGGTTCAGGCGAGTTGAGCAGGTGGTTCCAAAGTGCTTGGCAGGTGCTTCCGGCGTCTCCGGCACGTGGTTCTGGTGTGTCTGAGAGCTGGTTCCGGCATGTCCGGCAGATGATTCCGGAGTGTCCGCCAAGTGGTTCTGGCATACCCGGCTTGTGATTTGGGCATGTCATGTAGGTGGCTAAGGCGTGCTCGGCAGGTTGTTCAGACGGGTCTGGCAGGTGTTTTCCGTCTGTTCGGGGTGTGGTTCCAGCATCTCATGCACATGGTTCTGGCACGTCTGAGATGTGGTTCCGGCCGGCCCGACAGGTGTTTCCACAGTGTCCGCCAAGTGGTACTGGCGTAGTTGGCAGGTGATTTTGGCATGACCGGCAGGTGGTTCCAGCAAGCCCGGCAGGTGATTCCGAAGTGTTCCCCAACTGGTTGTGGCGTAGCCGGCAGGTGATTTTTGCGTGTCCGGCAGGTGGTTCTGGCGAGTCGAGCAGGTGGTTCCGGCGTGCTCGGCAGGTGCTTCCGGGGTCATTGGCACGTGGTTCTGGCATATCTGAGAGGTGGTTCCGGCATGCCCGGCAGGTGATTCCGGAGTGTTCGCCAAGTGTTTCCGGCGTAGCCGGCAGGTGATTTTGCATGTCCAGCGGTCGTTCCGGAGGGTCGAGCCGGTGGTTCCGGCGTGTCCGGCAGGTGGTTCCGGTCTGTCCGGCAGGTGGTTCTGTGGTGTCCGGCACGAGGTTCAGTCTGAGAGGCTGTGCCGGCATGCCCCTCACGTGATTCCGGTTTGTCCCCGAAGTGGTGCTGGTGTAGCGGGCAGGTGATTTTGGCGTGTCCGGCAGGTGGTTCAGGCGAGTTGAGCAGGCGGTTGCCACGTGCTCGGCAGGTGCTTCCGGCGTCTCCGGCACGTGTTTCTGGCACATCTGACTGGTGGTTCCGGCATGCCCAAAAGTTGATTCCGGTCTGTCCGGTAGGTGGTTCCGGCGTGCACGGCACGTGGTTCTGGTACGTCTCAGAGGTGGTTGCGTATGCCCAACAGGTGATTCCGGACTGTCCGCCACGTGCTTCTGGCACGTCTGAGAGGTGGTTCCAACATGCCCGGCAGGTCATTTCGGAGAGTCGTCCAAGTGGTTCTGGCGTACCCGGCAGGTGATTTTGGCGTGTCCGGCAGGTGTTTCTGGCGAGTCGAGCAGGTGGCTCCGGCATGCTCGGCAGGTGCTTCCGGCGTCTCCGGCACGTGGTTCTGCTGTGTCTGAGAGCTGGTTCCGGCATGTCCGGCAGATGATTCCGGAGTGTCCGCCAAGTGGTTCTGGCATACCCAGCAGGTGATTTTGGCGTGTCATGGAGGTGGTACCGGTGAGTCGAGCAGGTGGTTCCGGCGTGCTCAGCAGGTGGTTCAGGCGGTTCTGGCAGGTGGTATCCGTCTGTTCGGGGTGTGGTTCCAGCATCTCATGAACACGTTTCTGGCACGTCTGAGATGTGGTTCCAGCCGGCCCGACAGGTGTTTCCGCAGTGGCCGCCAAGCAGTTCTGGCGTAGTTGGCAGGTGATTTTGGCATGACTGGCAGGTGGTTCCAGCAAGCCTGGCAGGTGATTCCAAAGTGTTCACCAACTGGTTGTGGCGTAGCCGGCAGGTGATTTTGCGTGATCGGCAGGTGGTTCTGGCGAGTCGAGCAGGTGGTTCCGGCGTGCTCGGCTGGTGCTTCCGGGGTCATTGGCACGGGGTTCTGGCATGTGTGAGAGGTGGTTCCTGCATGCCCGGCAAGTGATTCCGGAGTGTTCGCCAAGTGGTTCTGGCATAGTCGGCAGGTGATTTTGGCATGTCCGGCAGGTGGTTCAGGCGAGTTGAGCAGGTGGTTCCAACGTGCTTGTCAGGTGCTTCCGGTGTCTCCGGCACGTGTTTCTGGCACATCTGACAGGTGGTTCCGGCATGCCCGAAAGGTGATTCCGGTCTGTCCGGTAGGTGGTTCCAGCCTGCACGGCATGTGGTTCTGGTACGTGTCAGAGGTGGTTGCGCATGCCCAACAGGTGATTCCGGACTGTCCGCCACATGGTTCTGGCACGTCTGAGAGGTGGTTCCGGCATGCCCGGCTGGTCATCCCAGAGAGTCCTCCAAGTGGTTCTGGCATAACACGCAGGTTATTTTGGCGTGTCTGGCGGGTTTTTCCGTTGTGCTTGGCAGGTGGTTCAGGCTTGGCCGGCAGGTGGTTCCAGACTGTCCAGGACGTGTTTCCAGCTTCTCCGGCAGGTGGTTCTGGTACGTCTGAGAGGTGGTTCCGCCATGGCTGGCAGGTGATTCCGGACCGTCCCCCAGGTGGTTCTGTCATAGCCAGCAGTTGATATTGGCCTGTCCGGCAGGTGGTTCCAGCGAGTCGAACAGGTGGCTCCGGCGTGCTCGGCAGGTGGTTCCGGTCTGTCCGGTAGGTGATTCCGGCGTGTCCAGCACGTGCTTCCGGCACGTCTGAGTGGTGGTTCCGTCATGCGCGACAGGTGATTTCGGAGTGTCCGCCAGGTGGTTCTGTCGTACCCGGCAGGTGATTTTGGCGTGTCCGGGAGGTGTTTCTGGCGAGTCGAGCAGGTGGCTCCGGCATGCTCGGCAGGTGCTTCCGGCGTCTCCAGCACGTGGTTCTGGTGTGTCTGAGAGGTGGTTCCGGCATGTCCGGCAGAGGATTCCGGAGTATCCACCAAGTGGTTCTGGCATACCCGGCTGGTGATTTGGGCATGTAAGGTAGGTGCTTCCCGCGAGTCGAGCAGGTGGCTCCGGCGTGCTCGGCAGGTTGTTCAGTCGGGTCTGGCAGGTGTTTTCCGTCTGTTCGGGGTGTGGTTCCGGCATCTCATGCACATGGTTCTGGCACGTCTGAGATGTGGTTCCGGCCGGCCCGACAGGTGTTTCCACAGTGTCCGCCAAGTGGTACTGGCGTAGTTGGCAGGTGATTTTGGCATGACCGGCAGGTGGTTCCAGCAAGCCCGGCAGGTGATTCCGAAGTGTTCCCCAACTGGTAGTGGCGTAGCCGGCAGGTGATTTTTGCGTGTCCGGCAGGTGGTTCTGGCGAGTCGAGCAGGTGGTTCCGGCGTGCTCGGCAGGTGCTTCCGGGGTCATTGGCACGTGGTTCTGGCATATCTGAGAGGTGGTTCCGGCATGCCCGGCAGGTGATTCCGGAGTGTTCGCCAAGTGTTTGCGGCTTAGCCGGCAGGTGATTTTGCATGTCCAGCGGTCGTTCCGGCGGGTCGAGCCGGTGGTTCCGGCGTGTCCGGCAGGTGGTTCCGGTCTGTCCGGCAGGTGGTTCTGTGGTGTCCGGCACGAGGTTCAGTCTGAGAGGCTGTGCCGGCATGCCCCTCACGTGATTCCGGCTTGTCCCCGAAGTGGTGCTGGTGTAGAGGGCAGGTGATTTTGGCGTGTCCGGCAGGTGGTTCAGGCGAGTTGAGCAGGTGGTTGCGACGTGCTCGGCAGGTGCTTCCGGGGTCTCCGGCACGTGTTTCTGGCACATCTGACTGGTGGTTCCGGCATGCCCAAAAGTTGATTCCGGTCTGTCCGGTAGGTGGTTCCGGCATGCGCGACAGGTGGTTTTGGAGTGTCCGCCAGGTGGTTCTGGCGTACCCGGCAGGTGATTTGGGCATGTCACATAGGTGGTTCCGGCGAGTCGAGCAGGTGGCTCCGGCTTGCTCGGCAGGTTGTTCAGACTGGTCTGGCAGGTGTTTTCCGTCTGTTCGGGGTGTGGTTCCAGCATCTCATGCACATGGTTCTGGCACGTCTGAGATGTGGTTCCGGCCGGCCTGACAGGTGTTTCCACAGTGTCCGCCAAGTGGTACTGGCATAGTTGGCAGGTGATTTTGGCATGACCGGAAGGTGGTTCCAGCAAGCCCGGCAGGTGATTCCGAAGTGTTCCCCAACTGGTTGTGGCGTAGCCGGCAGGTGATTTTTGCGTGTCCGGCAGGTGGTTCTGGCGAGTTGAGCAGGTGGTTCCGGCGTGCTCGGCAGGTGCTTCCGGGGTCATTGGCACGTGTTTCTGGCACATCTGACTGGTGGTTCCGGCATGCCAAAAAGTTGATTCCCGTCTGTCCGGTAGGTGGTTCCAGAATGCACGGCACGTGGTTCTGGTACGTGTCAGAGGTGGTTGCGTATGCCCAACAGGTGATTCCGGACTGTCCACCACGTGCTTCTGGCACGTCTGAGAGGTGGTTCCAACATGCACGGCAGGTCATTTCGGAGAGTCGTCCAAGTGGTTCTGGCGTAGCCCGCAGGTGATTGTGGCGTGTCCGGCAGGTGGTTCAGGCATGGGCGTCACGTGGTTCCTGTCTGTCCAGGACGTGTTTCCACCTTCTCCGGCAGGTGGTTCTGGTACGTCTGAGAGGTGGTTCCGCCATGGCTGGCAGGTGATCCCGGACTGTCCCCCAGGTGGTTCTGGCATAGCCAGCAGTTGATATTGGCCTGTCCGGCAGGTGGTTCCAGCGAGTCGAACAGGTGGCTCCGGCGTGCTCGGCAGGTGGTTCCGGTCTGTCCGGTAGGAGATTCCGGCGTGTCCGGCACGTGCTTCCGGCACGTCTGAGAGGTGGTTCCGGCATGCGCGACAGGTGATTTCGGAGTGTCCGCCAGGTGGTTCTGGCGTACCCGGCAGGTGATTTTGGCGTGTCCGGCAGGTGTTTCTGACGAGTCAAGCAGGTGGCTCCGGCATGCTCGGCAGGTGCTTCCGGCGTCTCCGGCACATGGTTGTGGTGTGTCTGAGACCTGGTTCCGGCATGTCCGGCAGATGATTCCGGAGTGTCCGCCAAGTGGTTCTGGCATACCCGGCTGGTGATTTGGGCATGTCAGGTAGGTGGCTCCGGCGTGCTCGGCAGGTTGTTCAGACGGGTCTGGCAGGTGTTTTCCGTCTGTTCGGGGTGTGGTGCCAGCATCTCATGCACATGGTTCTGGCACGTCTGAGATGTGGTTCCGGCCGGACCGACAGGTGTTTCAACAGTGTCCGCCAAGTGGCACTGGTGTAGTTGGCAGGTGATTTTGGCGTGTCCGGCAGGTGGTTCAGGCGAGTTGAGCCGGTGGTTGCGACGTGCTCGGCAGGTGCTTCCGGCGTCTCCGGCACGTGTTTCTGGCACATCTGACTGGTGGTTCCGGCATGCCCAAAAGTTGATTCCGGTCTGTCCGGTAGGTGGTTCCGGCGTGCACGGCACGTGGTTCTGGTATGTCTCAGAGGTGGTTGCGTATGCCCAACAGGTGATTCCGGACTGACCGCCACGTGCTTCTGGTACGTCTGAGAGGTGGTTCCACCATGCCCGGCAGGTCATTTCGGAGAGTCGTCCAAGGGGTTCTGGCGTAGTCCGCAGGTGATTTTGGCGTGTCCGGCAGGTGGTTCCGCCGTGCTCGGCAGGTGGTTCAGGCATGGCCGTCACGTGGTTCCAGTCTGTCCAGGACGTGTTTCCAGCTTCTCCGGCAGGTGGTTCTGGTACGTCTGAGAGGTGGTTCCGCCATGGCTGGCAGGTGATCCCGGACTGTCCCCCAGGTGGTTCTGGCATAGCCAGCAGTTGATATTGGCCTGTCCGGCAGGTGGTTCCAGCGAGTCCAACAGGTGGCTCCGGCGTGCTCGGCAGGTGGTTCCGGTCTGTCCGGTAGGTGATTCCGGCGTGTCTGGCACGTGCTTCCGGCACGTCTGAGAGGTGGTTCCGTCATGCGCGACAGGTGATTCCGGAGTGTCCGCCAGGTGGTTCTGGCGTACCCGGCAGGTGATTTTGGCGTGTAAGGCAGGTGTTTCTGGCGAGTCGAGCAGGTGGCTCCGGCATGCTCGGCAGGTGCTTCCGGCGTCTCCGGCACTTGGTTCTGGTGTGTCTGAGAGCTGGTTCGGGCATGTCCGGCAGATGATTGCGGAGTGTCCGCCAAGTGGTTCTGGCATACCCAGCAGGTGATTTTGGCGGGTCCGGCAGGTGTTTCTGGCGAGTCGAGCAGGTGGTTCCGGCGTGCTCGGCTGGTGCTTCCGGGGTCATTGTCACGGGGTTCTGGCATGTCTGAGAGGTGGTTCCTGCATGCCCGGCAAGTGATTCCGGAGTGTCCGCCAAGTGGTTCTGGCATAGTCGGCAGGTGATTTTGGCATGTCCGGCAGGTGGTTCAGGCGAGTTGAGCAGGTGGTTCCAAAGTGCTTGGCAGGTGCTTCCGGCGTCTCCGGCACGTGGTTCTGGTGTGTCTGAGAGCTGGTTCCGGCATGTCCGGCAGATGATTCCGGAGTGTCCGCCAAGTGGTTCTGGCATACCCGGCTGGTGAT
>NW_027227796.1:0-45946 GCF_037783145.1 Equus przewalskii | reverse complement strand
CAGCTTCTTTCCAAAGGGCGAGTTGGGCCCCACAGCATCTTGCTTCCAGCTCTTTGGGAAGCTAAGAAACAACTCGCTCTGCACAGTGCTCTTACAGCCTAGTGGGAACATCTCTTCCAAAGGCCTGTGAAACGCAGTTTCTTTGCAGGCCTGATCTGGCTGAAGTAGGACTTCTGCTCTGGGTGTGCTACTTTGCCCTAGAGCTGAAAGGCACAACGTGCAGGCTTCTTTCCAAAGGGCGAGTTGGGCCCCACAGCATCTTGCTTCCAGCTCTTTGGGAAGCTAAGAAACAACTCGCTCTGCACAGTGCTCTTACAGCCTACCGGGAACATCTCTTCCAAAGGCCTGTGAAACGCAGTTTCTTTGCAGGCCTGATCTGGCTGAAGTAGGACTTCTGCTCTGGGTGTGCTACTTTGCCCTAGAGCTGAAAGGCACAACGTGCAGGCTTCTTTCCAAAGGGCGAGTTGGGCCCCACAGCATCTTGCTTCCAGCTCTTTGGGAAGCTAAGAAACAACTCGCTCTGCACAGTGCTCTTACAGCCTAGTGGGAACATCTCTTCCAAAGGCCTGTGAAACGCAGTTTCTTTGCAGGCCTGATCTGGCTGAAGTAGGACTTCTGCTCTGGGTGTGCTACTTTGCCCTAGAGCTGAAAGGCACAACGTGCAGGCTTCTTTCCAAAGGGCGAGTTGGGCCCCACAGCATCTTGCTTCCAGCTCTTTGGGAAGCTAAGAAACAACTCGCTCTGCACAGTGCTCTTACAGCCTACCGGGAACATCTCTTCCAAAGGCCTGTGAAACGCAGTTTCTTTGCAGGCCTGATCTGGCTGAAGTAGGACTTCTGCTCTGGGTGTGCTACTTTGCCCTAGAGCTGAAAGGCACAACGTGCAGGCTTCTTTCCAAAGGGCGAGTTGGGCCCCACAGCATCTTGCTTCCAGCTCTTTGGGAAGCTAAGAAACAACTCGCTCTGCACAGTGCTCTTACAGCCTAGTGGGAACATCTCTTCCAAAGGCCTGTGAAACGCAGTTTCTTTGCAGGCCTGATCTGGCTGAAGTAGGACTTCTGCTCTGGGTGTGCTACTTTGCCCTAGAGCTGAAAGGCACAACGTGCAGGCTTCTTTCCAAAGGGCGAGTTGGGCCCCACAGCATCTTGCTTCCAGCTCTTTGGGAAGCTAAGAAACAACTCGCTCTGCACAGTGCTCTTACAGCCTAGTGGGAACATCTCTTCCAAAGGCCTGTGAAACGCAGTTTCTTTGCAGGCCTGATCTGGCTGAAGTAGGACTTCTGCTCTGGGTGTGCTACTTTGCCCTAGAGCTGAAAGGCACAACGTGCAGGCTTCTTTCCAAAGGGCGAGTTGGGCCCCACAGCATCTTGCTTCCAGCTCTTTGGGAAGCTAAGAAACAACTCGCTCTGCACAGTGCTCTTACAGCCTAGTGGGAACATCTCTTCCAAAGGCCTGTGAAACGCAGTTTCTTTGCAGGCCTGATCTGGCTGAAGTAGGACTTCTGCTCTGGGTGTGCTACTTTGCCCTAGAGCTGAAAGGCACAACGTGCAGGCTTCTTTCCAAAGGGCGAGTTGGGCCCCACAGCATCTTGCTTCCAGCTCTTTGGGAAGCTAAGAAACAACTCGCTCTGCACAGTGCTCTTACAGCCTAGTGGGAACATCTCTTCCAAAGGCCTGTGAAACGCAGTTTCTTTGCAGGCCTGATCTGGCTGAAGTAGGACTTCTGCTCTGGGTGTGCTACTTTGCCCTAGAGCTGAAAGGCACAACGTGCAGGCTTCTTTCCAAAGGGCGAGTTGGGCCCCACAGCATCTTGCTTCCAGCTCTTTGGGAAGCTAAGAAACAACTCGCTCTGCACAGTGCTCTTACAGCCTACCGGGAACATCTCTTCCAAAGGCCTGTGAAACGCAGTTTCTTTGCAGGCCTGATCTGGCTGAAGTAGGACTTCTGCTCTGGGTGTGCTACTTTGCCCAAGAGCTGAAAGGCACAACGTGCAGGCTTCTTTCCAAAGGGCGAGTTGGGCCCCACAGCATCTTGCTTCCAGCTCTTTGGGAAGCTAAGAAACAACTCGCTCTGCACAGTGCTCTTACAGCCTAGTGGGAACATCTCTTCCAAAGGCCTGTGAAACGCAGTTTCTTTGCAGGCCTGATCTGGCTGAAGTAGGACTTCTGCTCTGGGTGTGCTACTTTGCCCTAGAGCTGAAAGGCACAACGTGCAGGCTTCTTTCCAAAGGGCGAGTTGGGCCCCACAGCATCTTGCTTCCAGCTCTTTGGGAAGCTAAGAAACAACTCGCTCTGCACAGTGCTCTTACAGCCTAGCGGGAACATCTCTTCCAAAGGCCTGTGAAACGCAGTTTCTTTGCAGGCCTGATCTGGCTGAAGTAGGACTTCTGCTCTGGGTGTGCTACTTTGCCCTAGAGCTGAAAGGCACAACGTGCAGGCTTCTTTCCAAAGGGCGAGTTGGGCCCCACAGCATCTTGCTTCCAGCTCTTTGGGAAGCTAAGAAACAACTCGCTCTGCACAGTGCTCTTACAGCCTAGTGGGAACATCTCTTCCAAAGGCCTGTGAAACGCAGTTTCTTTGCAGGCCTGATCTGGCTGAAGTAGGACTTCTGCTCTGGGTGTGCTACTTTGCCCTAGAGCTGAAAGGCACAACGTGCAGGCTTCTTTCCAAAGGGCGAGTTGGGCCCCACAGCATCTTGCTTCCAGCTCTTTGGGAAGCTAAGAAACAACTCGCTCTGCACAGTGCTCTTACAGCCTAGTGGGAACATCTCTTCCAAAGGCCTGTGAAACGCAGTTTCTTTGCAGGCCTGATCTGGCTGAAGTAGGACTTCTGCTCTGGGTGTGCTACTTTGCCCTAGAGCTGAAAGGCACAACGTGCAGGCTTCTTTCCAAAGGGCGAGTTGGGCCCCACAGCATCTTGCTTCCAGCTCTTTGGGAAGCTAAGAAACAACTCGCTCTGCACAGTGCTCTTACAGCCTAGTGGGAACATCTCTTCCAAAGGCCTGTGAAACGCAGTTTCTTTGCAGGCCTGATCTGGCTGAAGTAGGACTTCTGCTCTGGGTGTGCTACTTTGCCCTAGAGCTGAAAGGCACAACGTGCAGGCTTCTTTCCAAAGGGCGAGTTGGGCCCCACAGCATCTTGCTTCCAGCTCTTTGGGAAGCTAAGAAACAACTCGCTCTGCACAGTGCTCTTACAGCCTAGCGGGAACATCTCTTCCAAAGGCCTGTGAAACGCAGTTTCTTTGCAGGCCTGATCTGGCTGAAGTAGGACTTCTGCTCTGGGTGTGCTACTTTGCCCTAGAGCTGAAAGGCACAACGTGCAGGCTTCTTTCCAAAGGGCGAGTTGGGCCCCACAGCATCTTGCTTCCAGCTCTTTGGGAAGCTAAGAAACAACTCGCTCTGCACAGTGCTCTTACAGCCTAGTGGGAACATCTCTTCCAAAGGCCTGTGAAACGCAGTTTCTTTGCAGGCCTGATCTGGCTGAAGTAGGACTTCTGCTCTGGGTGTGCTACTTTGCCCTAGAGCTGAAAGGCACAACGTGCAGGCTTCTTTCCATAGGGCGAGTTGGGCCCCACAGCATCTTGCTTCCAGCTCTTTGGGAAGCTAAGAAACAACTCGCTCTGCACAGTGCTCTTACAGCCTAGTGGGAACATCTCTTCCAAAGGCCTGTGAAACGCAGTTTCTTTGCAGGCCTGATCTGGCTGAAGTAGGACTTCTGCTCTGGGTGTGCTACTTTGCCCAAGAGCTGAAAGGCACAACGTGCAGGCTTCTTTCCAAAGGGCGAGTTGGGCCCCACAGCATCTTGCTTCCAGCTCTTTGGGAAGCTAAGAAACAACTCGCTCTGCACAGTGCTCTTACAGCCTAGTGGGAACATCTCTTCCAAAGGCCTGTGAAACGCAGTTTCTTTGCAGGCCTGATCTGGCTGAAGTAGGACTTCTGCTCTGGGTGTGCTACTTTGCCCTAGAGCTGAAAGGCACAACGTGCAGGCTTCTTTCCAAAGGGCGAGTTGGGCCCCACAGCATCTTGCTTCCAGCTCTTTGGGAAGCTAAGAAACAACTCGCTCTGCACAGTGCTCTTACAGCCTAGTGGGAACATCTCTTCCAAAGGCCTGTGAAACGCAGTTTCTTTGCAGGCCTGATCTGGCTGAAGTAGGACTTCTGCTCTGGGTGTGCTACTTTGCCCTAGAGCTGAAAGGCACAACGTGCAGGCTTCTTTCCAAAGGGCGAGTTGGGCCCCACAGCATCTTGCTTCCAGCTCTTTGGGAAGCTAAGAGACAACTCGCTCTGCACAGTGCTCTTACAGCCTACCGGGAACATCTCTTCCAAAGGCCTGTGAAACGCAGTTTCTTTGCAGGCCTGATCTGGCTGAAGTAGGACTTCTGCTCTGGGTGTGCTACTTTGCCCTAGAGCTGAAAGGCACAACGTGCAGGCTTCTTTCCAAAGGGCGAGTTGGGCCCCACAGCATCTTGCTTCCAGCTCTTTGGGAAGCTAAGAAACAACTCGCTCTGCACAGTGCTCTTACAGCCTAGTGGGAACATCTCTTCCAAAGGCCTGTGAAACGCAGTTTCTTTGCAGGCCTGATCTGGCTGAAGTAGGACTTCTGCTCTGGGTGTGCTACTTTGCCCTAGAGCTGAAAGGCACAACGTGCAGGCTTCTTTCCAAAGGGCGAGTTGGGCCCCACAGCATCTTGCTTCCAGCTCTTTGGGAAGCTAAGAAACAACTCGCTCTGCACAGTGCTCTTACAGCCTAGTGGGAACATCTCTTCCAAAGGCCTGTGAAACGCAGTTTCTTTGCAGGCCTGATCTGGCTGAAGTAGGACTTCTGCTCTGGGTGTGCTACTTTGCCCTAGAGCTGAAAGGCACAACGTGCAGGCTTCTTTCCAAAGGGCGAGTTGGGCCCCACAGCATCTTGCTTCCAGCTCTTTGGGAAGCTAAGAAACAACTCGCTCTGCACAGTGCTCTTACAGCCTAGTGGGAACATCTCTTCCAAAGGCCTGTGAAACGCAGTTTCTTTGCAGGCCTGATCTGGCTGAAGTAGGACTTCTGCTCTGGGTGTGCTACTTTGCCCAAGAGCTGAAAGGCACAACGTGCAGGCTTCTTTCCAAAGGGCGAGTTGGGCCCCACAGCATCTTGCTTCCAGCTCTTTGGGAAGCTAAGAAACAACTCGCTCTGCACAGTGCTCTTACAGCCTAGTGGGAACATCTCTTCCAAAGGCCTGTGAAACGCAGTTTCTTTGCAGGCCTGATCTGGCTGAAGTAGGACTTCTGCTCTGGGTGTGCTACTTTGCCCTAGAGCTGAAAGGCACAACGTGCAGGCTTCTTTCCAAAGGGCGAGTTGGGCCCCACAGCATCTTGCTTCCAGCTCTTTGGGAAGCTAAGAAACAACTCGCTCTGCACAGTGCTCTTACAGCCTAGTGGGAACATCTCTTCCAAAGGCCTGTGAAACGCAGTTTCTTTGCAGGCCTGATCTGGCTGAAGTAGGACTTCTGCTCTGGGTGTGCTACTTTGCCCTAGAGCTGAAAGGCACAACGTGCAGGCTTCTTTCCAAAGGGCGAGTTGGGCCCCACAGCATCTTGCTTCCAGCTCTTTGGGAAGCTAAGAAACAACTCGCTCTGCACAGTGCTCTTACAGCCTAGTGGGAACATCTCTTCCAAAGGCCTGTGAAACGCAGTTTCTTTGCAGGCCTGATCTGGCTGAAGTAGGACTTCTGCTCTGGGTGTGCTACTTTGCCCTAGAGCTGAAAGGCACAACGTGCAGGCTTCTTTCCAAAGGGCGAGTTGGGCCCCACAGCATCTTGCTTCCAGCTCTTTGGGAAGCTAAGAAACAACTCGCTCTGCACAGTGCTCTTACAGCCTACCGGGAACATCTCTTCCAAAGGCCTGTGAAACGCAGTTTCTTTGCAGGCCTGATCTGGCTGAAGTAGGACTTCTGCTCTGGGTGTGCTACTTTGCCCTAGAGCTGAAAGGCACAACGTGCAGGCTTCTTTCCAAAGGGCGAGTTGGGCCCCACAGCATCTTGCTTCCAGCTCTTTGGGAAGCTAAGAAACAACTCGCTCTGCACAGTGCTCTTACAGCCTAGTGGGAACATCTCTTCCAAAGGCCTGTGAAACGCAGTTTCTTTGCAGGCCTGATCTGGCTGAAGTAGGACTTCTGCTCTGGGTGTGCTACTTTGCCCTAGAGCTGAAAGGCACAACGTGCAGGCTTCTTTCCAAAGGGCGAGTTGGGCCCCACAGCATCTTGCTTCCAGCTCTTTGGGAAGCTAAGAAACAACTCGCTCTGCACAGTGCTCTTACAGCCTAGTGGGAACATCTCTTCCAAAGGCCTGTGAAACGCAGTTTCTTTGCAGGCCTGATCTGGCTGAAGTAGGACTTCTGCTCTGGGTGTGCTACTTTGCCCTAGAGCTGAAAGGCACAACGTGCAGGCTTCTTTCCAAAGGGCGAGTTGGGCCCCACAGCATCTTGCTTCCAGCTCTTTGGGAAGCTAAGAAACAACTCGCTCTGCACAGTGCTCTTACAGCCTAGTGGGAACATCTCTTCCAAAGGCCTGTGAAACGCAGTTTCTTTGCAGGCCTGATCTGGCTGAAGTAGGACTTCTGCTCTGGGTGTGCTACTTTGCCCTAGAGCTGAAAGGCACAACGTGCAGGCTTCTTTCCAAAGGGCGAGTTGGGCCCCACAGCATCTTGCTTCCAGCTCTTTGGGAAGCTAAGAAACAACTCGCTCTGCACAGTGCTCTTACAGCCTAGTGGGAACATCTCTTCCAAAGGCCTGTGAAACGCAGTTTCTTTGCAGGCCTGATCTGGCTGAAGTAGGACTTCTGCTCTGGGTGTGCTACTTTGCCCTAGAGCTGAAAGGCACAACGTGCAGGCTTCTTTCCAAAGGGCGAGTTGGGCCCCACAGCATCTTGCTTCCAGCTCTTTGGGAAGCTAAGAAACAACTCGCTCTGCACAGTGCTCTTACAGCCTACGGGGAACATCTCTTCCAAAGGCCTGTGAAACGCAGTTTCTTTGCAGGCCTGATCTGGCTGAAGTAGGACTTCTGCTCTGGGTGTGCTACTTTGCCCTAGAGCTGAAAGGCACAACGTGCAGGCTTCTTTCCAAAGGGCGAGTTGGGCCCCACAGCATCTTGCTTCCAGCTCTTTGGGAAGCTAAGAAACAACTCGCTCTGCACAGTGCTCTTACAGCCTACGGGGAACATCTCTTCCAAAGGCCTGTGAAACGCAGTTTCTTTGCAGGCCTGATCTGGCTGAAGTAGGACTTCTGCTCTGGGTGTGCTACTTTGCCCTAGAGCTGAAAGGCACAACGTGCAGGCTTCTTTCCAAAGGGCGAGTTGGGCCCCACAGCATCTTGCTTCCAGCTCTTTGGGAAGCTAAGAAACAACTCGCTCTGCACAGTGCTCTTACAGCCTACCGGGAACATCTCTTCCAAAGGCCTGTGAAACGCAGTTTCTTTGCAGGCCTGATCTGGCTGAAGTAGGACTTCTGCTCTGGGTGTGCTACTTTGCCCTAGAGCTGAAAGGCACAACGTGCAGGCTTCTTTCCAAAGGGCGAGTTGGGCCCCACAGCATCTTGCTTCCAGCTCTTTGGGAAGCTAAGAAACAACTCGCTCTGCACAGTGCTCTTACAGCCTAGTGGGAACATCTCTTCCAAAGGCCTGTGAAACGCAGTTTCTTTGCAGGCCTGATCTGGCTGAAGTAGGACTTCTGCTCTGGGTGTGCTACTTTGCCCTAGAGCTGAAAGGCACAACGTGCAGGCTTCTTTCCAAAGGGCGAGTTGGGCCCCACAGCATCTTGCTTCCAGCTCTTTGGGAAGCTGAGAAACAACTCGCTCTGCACAGTGCTCTTACAGCCTAGTGGGAACATCTCTTCCAAAGGCCTGTGAAACGCAGTTTCTTTGCAGGCCTGATCTGGCTGAAGTAGGACTTCTGCTCTGGGTGTGCTACTTTGCCCTAGAGCTGAAAGGCACAACGTGCAGGCTTCTTTCCAAAGGGCGAGTTGGGCCCCACAGCATCTTGCTTCCAGCTCTTTGGGAAGCTAAGAAACAACTCGCTCTGCACAGTGCTCTTACAGCCTAGTGGGAACATCTCTTCCAAAGGCCTGTGAAACGCAGTTTCTTTGCAGGCCTGATCTGGCTGAAGTAGGACTTCTGCTCTGGGTGTGCTACTTTGCCCTAGAGCTGAAAGGCACAACGTGCAGGCTTCTTTCCAAAGGGCGAGTTGGGCCCCACAGCATCTTGCTTCCAGCTCTTTGGGAAGCTAAGAAACAACTCGCTCTGCACAGTGCTCTTACAGCCTACCGGGAACATCTCTTCCAAAGGCCTGTGAAACGCAGTTTCTTTGCAGGCCTGATCTGGCTGAAGTAGGACTTCTGCTCTGGGTGTGCTACTTTGCCCTAGAGCTGAAAGGCACAACGTGCAGGCTTCTTTCCAAAGGGCGAGTTGGGCCCCACAGCATCTTGCTTCCAGCTCTTTGGGAAGCTAAGAAACAACTCGCTCTGCACAGTGCTCTTACAGCCTAGTGGGAACATCTCTTCCAAAGGCCTGTGAAACGCAGTTTCTTTGCAGGCCTGATCTGGCTGAAGTAGGACTTCTGCTCTGGGTGTGCTACTTTGCCCTAGAGCTGAAAGGCACAACGTGCAGGCTTCTTTCCAAAGGGCGAGTTGGGCCCCACAGCATCTTGCTTCCAGCTCTTTGGGAAGCTAAGAAACAACTCGCTCTGCACAGTGCTCTTACAGCCTAGTGGGAACATCTCTTCCAAAGGCCTGTGAAACGCAGTTTCTTTGCAGGCCTGATCTGGCTGAAGTAGGACTTCTGCTCTGGGTGTGCTACTTTGCCCTAGAGCTGAAAGGCACAACGTGCAGGCTTCTTTCCAAAGGGCGAGTTGGGCCCCACAGCATCTTGCTTCCAGCTCTTTGGGAAGCTAAGAAACAACTCGCTCTGCACAGTGCTCTTACAGCCTAGTGGGAACATCTCTTCCAAAGGCCTGTGAAACGCAGTTTCTTTGCAGGCCTGATCTGGCTGAAGTAGGACTTCTGCTCTGGGTGTGCTACTTTGCCCTAGAGCTGAAAGGCACAACGTGCAGGCTTCTTTCCAAAGGGCGAGTTGGGCCCCACAGCATCTTGCTTCCAGCTCTTTGGGAAGCTAAGAAACAACTCGCTCTGCACAGTGCTCTTACAGCCTAGTGGGAACATCTCTTCCAAAGGCCTGTGAAACGCAGTTTCTTTGCAGGCCTGATCTGGCTGAAGTAGGACTTCTGCTCTGGGTGTGCTACTTTGCCCTAGAGCTGAAAGGCACAACGTGCAGGCTTCTTTCCAAAGGGCGAGTTGGGCCCCACAGCATCTTGCTTCCAGCTCTTTGGGAAGCTAAGAAACAACTCGCTCTGCACAGTGCTCTTACAGCCTACGGGGAACATCTCTTCCAAAGGCCTGTGAAACGCAGTTTCTTTGCAGGCCTGATCTGGCTGAAGTAGGACTTCTGCTCTGGGTGTGCTACTTTGCCCTAGAGCTGAAAGGCACAACGTGCAGGCTTCTTTCCAAAGGGCGAGTTGGGCCCCACAGCATCTTGCTTCCAGCTCTTTGGGAAGCTAAGAAACAACTCGCTCTGCACAGTGCTCTTACAGCCTAGTGGGAACATCTCTTCCAAAGGCCTGTGAAACGCAGTTTCTTTGCAGGCCTGATCTGGCTGAAGTAGGACTTCTGCTCTGGGTGTGCTACTTTGCCCTAGAGCTGAAAGGCACAACGTGCAGGCTTCTTTCCAAAGGGCGAGTTGGGCCCCACAGCATCTTGCTTCCAGCTCTTTGGGAAGCTAAGAAACAACTCGCTCTGCACAGTGCTCTTACAGCCTAGTGGGAACATCTCTTCCAAAGGCCTGTGAAACGCAGTTTCTTTGCAGGCCTGATCTGGCTGAAGTAGGACTTCTGCTCTGGGTGTGCTACTTTGCCCTAGAGCTGAAAGGCACAACGTGCAGGCTTCTTTCCAAAGGGCGAGTTGGGCCCCACAGCATCTTGCTTCCAGCTCTTTGGGAAGCTAAGAAACAACTCGCTCTGCACAGTGCTCTTACAGCCTACGGGGAACATCTCTTCCAAAGGCCTGTGAAACGCAGTTTCTTTGCAGGCCTGATCTGGCTGAAGTAGGACTTCTGCTCTGGGTGTGCTACATTGCCCTAGAGCTGAAAGGCACAACGTGCAGGCTTCTTTCCAAAGGGCGAGTTGGGCCCCACAGCATCTTGCTTCCAGCTCTTTGGGAAGCTAAGAAACAACTCGCTCTGCACAGTGCTCTTACAGCCTACCGGGAACATCTCTTCCAAAGGCCTGTGAAACGCAGTTTCTTTGCAGGCCTGATCTGGCTGAAGTAGGACTTCTGCTCTGGGTGTGCTACATTGCCCTAGAGCTGAAAGGCACAACGTGCAGGCTTCTTTCCAAAGGGCGAGTTGGGCCCCACAGCATCTTGCTTCCAGCTCTTTGGGAAGCTAAGAAACAACTCGCTCTGCACAGTGCTCTTACAGCCTACCGGGAACATCTCTTCCAAAGGCCTGTGAAACGCAGTTTCTTTGCAGGCCTGATCTGGCTGAAGTAGGACTTCTGCTCTGGGTGTGCTACATTGCCCTAGAGCTGAAAGGCACAACGTGCAGGCTTCTTTCCAAAGGGCGAGTTGGGCCCCACAGCATCTTGCTTCCAGCTCTTTGGGAAGCTAAGAAACAACTCGCTCTGCACAGTGCTCTTACAGCCTACCGGGAACATCTCTTCCAAAGGCCTGTGAAACGCAGTTTCTTTGCAGGCCTGATCTGGCTGAAGTAGGACTTCTGCTCTGGGTGTGCTACATTGCCCTAGAGCTGAAAGGCACAACGTGCAGGCTTCTTTCCAAAGGGCGAGTTGGGCCCCACAGCATCTTGCTTCCAGCTCTTTGGGAAGCTAAGAAACAACTCGCTCTGCACAGTGCTCTTACAGCCTACCGGGAACATCTCTTCCAAAGGCCTGTGAAACGCAGTTTCTTTGCAGGCCTGATCTGGCTGAAGTAGGACTTCTGCTCTGGGTGTGCTACTTTGCCCTAGAGCTGAAAGGCACAACGTGCAGGCTTCTTTCCAAAGGGCGAGTTGGGCCCCACAGCATCTTGCTTCCAGCTCTTTGAAAAGCTAAGAAACAACTCGCTCTGCACAGTGCTCTTACAGCCTACCGGGAACAGTCTCTTCCAAAGGCCTGTGAAACGCAGTTTCTTTGCAGGCCTGATCTGGCTGAAGTAGGACTTCTGCTCTGGGTGTGCTACATTGCCCTAGAGCTGAAAGGCACAACGTGCAGGCTTCTTTCCAAAGGGCGAGTTGGGCCCCACAGCATCTTGCTTCCAGCTCTTTGGGAAGCTAAGAAACAACTCGCTCTGCACAGTGCTCTTACAGCCTACCGGGAACATCTCTTCCAAAGGCCTGTGAAACGCAGTTTCTTTGCAGGCCTGATCTGGCTGAAGTAGGACTTCTGCTCTGGGTGTGCTACATTGCCCTAGAGCTGAAAGGCACAACGTGCAGGCTTCTTTCCAAAGGGCGAGTTGGGCCCCACAGCATCTTGCTTCCAGCTCTTTGGGAAGCTAAGAAACAACTCGCTCTGCACAGTGCTCTTACAGCCTACCGGGAACATCTCTTCCAAAGGCCTGTGAAACGCAGTTTCTTTGCAGGCCTGATCTGGCTGAAGTAGGACTTCTGCTCTGGGTGTGCTACATTGCCCTAGAGCTGAAAGGCACAACGTGCAGGCTTCTTTCCAAAGGGCGAGTTGGGCCCCACAGCATCTTGCTTCCAGCTCTTTGGGAAGCTAAGAAACAACTCGCTCTGCACAGTGCTCTTACAGCCTACCGGGAACATCTCTTCCAAAGGCCTGTGAAACGCAGTTTCTTTGCAGGCCTGATCTGGCTGAAGTAGGACTTCTGCTCTGGGTGTGCTACTTTGCCCTAGAGCTGAAAGGCACAACGTGCAGGCTTCTTTCCAAAGGGCGAGTTGGGCCCCACAGCATCTTGCTTCCAGCTCTTTGGGAAGCTAAGAAACAACTCGCTCTGCACAGTGCTCTTACAGCCTACCGGGAACATCTCTTCCAAAGGCCTGTGAAACGCAGTTTCTTTGCAGGCCTGATCTGGCTGAAGTAGGACTTCTGCTCTGGGTGTGCTACATTGCCCTAGAGCTGAAAGGCACAACGTGCAGGCTTCTTTCCAAAGGGCGAGTTGGGCCCCACAGCATCTTGCTTCCAGCTCTTTGGGAAGCTAAGAAACAACTCGCTCTGCACAGTGCTCTTACAGCCTACCGGGAACATCTCTTCCAAAGGCATGTGAAACGCAGTTTCTTTGCAGGCCTGATCTGGCTGAAGTAGGACTTCTGCTCTGGGTGTGCTACTTTGCCCTAGAGCTGAAAGGCACAACGTGCAGGCTTCTTTCCAAAGGGCGAGTTGGGCCCCACAGCATCTTGCTTCCAGCTCTTTGGGAAGCTAAGAAACAACTCGCTCTGCACAGTGCTCTTACAGCCTACCGGGAACATCTCTTCCAAAGGCCTGTGAAACGCAGTTTCTTTGCAGGCCTGATCTGGCTGAAGTAGGACTTCTGCTCTGGGTGTGCTACTTTGCCCTAGAGCTGAAAGGCACAACGTGCAGGCTTCTTTCCAAAGGGCGAGTTGGGCCCCACAGCATCTTGCTTCCAGCTCTTTGGGAAGCTAAGAAACAACTCGCTCTGCACAGTGCTCTTACAGCCTACCGGGAACATCTCTTCCAAAGGCCTGTGAAACGCAGTTTCTTTGCAGGCCTGATCTGGCTGAAGTAGGACTTCTGCTCTGGGTGTGCTACTTTGCCCTAGAGCTGAAAGGCACAACGTGCAGGCTTCTTTCCAAAGGGCGAGTTGGGCCCCACAGCATCTTGCTTCCAGCTCTTTGGGAAGCTAAGAAACAACTCGCTCTGCACAGTGCTCTTACAGCCTAGTGGGAACATCTCTTCCAAAGGCCTGTGAAACGCAGTTTCTTTGCAGGCCTGATCTGGCTGAAGTAGGACTTCTGCTCTGGGTGTGCTACTTTGCCCTAGAGCTGAAAGGCACAACGTGCAGGCTTCTTTCCAAAGGGCGAGTTGGGCCCCACAGCATCTTGCTTCCAGCTCTTTGGGAAGCTAAGAAACAACTCGCTCTGCACAGTGCTCTTACAGCCTAGTGGGAACATCTCTTCCAAAGGCCTGTGAAACGCAGTTTCTTTGCAGGCCTGATCTGGCTGAAGTAGGACTTCTGCTCTGGGTGTGCTACTTTGCCCTAGAGCTGAAAGGCACAACGTGCAGGCTTCTTTCCAAAGGGCGAGTTGGGCCCCACAGCATCTTGCTTCCAGCTCTTTGGGAAGCTAAGAAACAACTCGCTCTGCACAGTGCTCTTACAGCCTACCGGGAACATCTCTTCCAAAGGCCTGTGAAACGCAGTTTCTTTGCAGGCCTGATCTGGCTGAAGTAGGACTTCTGCTCTGGGTGTGCTACTTTGCCCTAGAGCTGAAAGGCACAACGTGCAGGCTTCTTTCCAAAGGGCGAGTTGGGCCCCACAGCATCTTGCTTCCAGCTCTTTGGGAAGCTAAGAAACAACTCGCTCTGCACAGTGCTCTTACAGCCTACCGGGAACATCTCTTCCAAAGGCCTGTGAAACGCAGTTTCTTTGCAGGCCTGATCTGGCTGAAGTAGGACTTCTGCTCTGGGTGTGCTACTTTGCCCTAGAGCTGAAAGGCACAACGTGCAGGCTTCTTTCCAAAGGGCGAGTTGGGCCCCACAGCATCTTGCTTCCAGCTCTTTGGGAAGCTAAGAAACAACTCGCTCTGCACAGTGCTCTTACAGCCTACCGGGAACATCTCTTCCAAAGGCCTGTGAAACGCAGTTTCTTTGCAGGCCTGATCTGGCTGAAGTAGGACTTCTGCTCTGGGTGTGCTACTTTGCCCTAGAGCTGAAAGGCACAACGTGCAGGCTTCTTTCCAAAGGGCGAGTTGGGCCCCACAGCATCTTGCTTCCAGCTCTTTGGGAAGCTAAGAAACAACTCGCTCTGCACAGTGCTCTTACAGCCTAGTGGGAACATCTCTTCCAAAGGCCTGTGAAACGCAGTTTCTTTGCAGGCCTGATCTGGCTGAAGTAGGACTTCTGCTCTGGGTGTGCTACTTTGCCCTAGAGCTGAAAGGCACAACGTGCAGGCTTCTTTCCAAAGGGCGAGTTGGGCCCCACAGCATCTTGCTTCCAGCTCTTTGGGAAGCTAAGAAACAACTCGCTCTGCACAGTGCTCTTACAGCCTACCGGGAACATCTCTTCCAAAGGCCTGTGAAACGCAGTTTCTTTGCAGGCCTGATCTGGCTGAAGTAGGACTTCTGCTCTGGGTGTGCTACTTTGCCCTAGAGCTGAAAGGCACAACGTGCAGGCTTCTTTCCAAAGGGCGAGTTGGGCCCCACAGCATCTTGCTTCCAGCTCTTTGGGAAGCTAAGAAACAACTCGCTCTGCACAGTGCTCTTACAGCCTAGCGGGAACATCTCTTCCAAAGGCCTGTGAAACGCAGTTTCTTTGCAGGCCTGATCTGGCTGAAGTAGGACTTCTGCTCTGGGTGTGCTACTTTGCCCTAGAGCTGAAAGGCACAACGTGCAGGCTTCTTTCCAAAGGGCGAGTTGGGCCCCACAGCATCTTGCTTCCAGCTCTTTGGGAAGCTAAGAAACAACTCGCTCTGCACAGTGCTCTTACAGCCTAGTGGGAACATCTCTTCCAAAGGCCTGTGAAACGCAGTTTCTTTGCAGGCCTGATCTGGCTGAAGTAGGACTTCTGCTCTGGGTGTGCTACTTTGCCCTAGAGCTGAAAGGCACAACGTGCAGGCTTCTTTCCAAAGGGCGAGTTGGGCCCCACAGCATCTTGCTTCCAGCTCTTTGGGAAGCTAAGAAACAACTCGCTCTGCACAGTGCTCTTACAGCCTAGTGGGAACATCTCTTCCAAAGGCCTGTGAAACGCAGTTTCTTTGCAGGCCTGATCTGGCTGAAGTAGGACTTCTGCTCTGGGTGTGCTACTTTGCCCTAGAGCTGAAAGGCACAACGTGCAGGCTTCTTTCCAAAGGGCGAGTTGGGCCCCACAGCATCTTGCTTCCAGCTCTTTGGGAAGCTAAGAAACAACTCGCTCTGCACAGTGCTCTTACAGCCTACCGGGAACATCTCTTCCAAAGGCCTGTGAAACGCAGTTTCTTTGCAGGCCTGATCTGGCTGAAGTAGGACTTCTGCTCTGGGTGTGCTACTTTGCCCTAGAGCTGAAAGGCACAACGTGCAGGCTTCTTTCCAAAGGGCGAGTTGGGCCCCACAGCATCTTGCTTCCAGCTCTTTGGGAAGCTAAGAAACAACTCGCTCTGCACAGTGCTCTTACAGCCTACCGGGAACATCTCTTCCAAAGGCCTGTGAAACGCAGTTTCTTTGCAGGCCTGATCTGGCTGAAGTAGGACTTCTGCTCTGGGTGTGCTACTTTGCCCTAGAGCTGAAAGGCACAACGTGCAGGCTTCTTTCCAAAGGGCGAGTTGGGCCCCACAGCATCTTGCTTCCAGCTCTTTGGGAAGCTAAGAAACAACTCGCTCTGCACAGTGCTCTTACAGCCTACTGGGAACATCTCTTCCAAAGGCCTGTGAAACGCAGTTTCTTTGCAGGCCTGATCTGGCTGAAGTAGGACTTCTGCTCTGGGTGTGCTACTTTGCCCTAGAGCTGAAAGGCACAACGTGCAGGCTTCTTTCCAAAGGGCGAGTTGGGCCCCACAGCATCTTGCTTCCAGCTCTTTGGGAAGCTAAGAAACAACTCGCTCTGCACAGTGCTCTTACAGCCTAGTGGGAACATCTCTTCCAAAGGCCTGTGAAACGCAGTTTCTTTGCAGGCCTGATCTGGCTGAAGTAGGACTTCTGCTCTGGGTGTGCTACTTTGCCCTAGAGCTGAAAGGCACAACGTGCAGGCTTCTTTCCAAAGGGCGAGTTGGGCCCCACAGCATCTTGCTTCCAGCTCTTTGGGAAGCTAAGAAACAACTCGCTCTGCACAGTGCTCTTACAGCCTACCGGGAACATCTCTTCCAAAGGCCTGTGAAACGCAGTTTCTTTGCAGGCCTGATCTGGCTGAAGTAGGACTTCTGCTCTGGGTGTGCTACTTTGCCCTAGAGCTGAAAGGCACAACGTGCAGGCTTCTTTCCAAAGGGCGAGTTGGGCCCCACAGCATCTTGCTTCCAGCTCTTTGGGAAGCTAAGAAACAACTCGCTCTGCACAGTGCTCTTACAGCCTACCGGGAACATCTCTTCCAAAGGCCTGTGAAACGCAGTTTCTTTGCAGGCCTGATCTGGCTGAAGTAGGACTTCTGCTCTGGGTGTGCTACTTTGCCCTAGAGCTGAAAGGCACAACGTGCAGGCTTCTTTCCAAAGGGCGAGTTGGGCCCCACAGCATCTTGCTTCCAGCTCTTTGGGAAGCTAAGAAACAACTCGCTCTGCACAGTGCTCTTACAGCCTAGTGGGAACATCTCTTCCAAAGGCCTGTGAAACGCAGTTTCTTTGCAGGCCTGATCTGGCTGAAGTAGGACTTCTGCTCTGGGTGTGCTACTTTGCCCTAGAGCTGAAAGGCACAACGTGCAGGCTTCTTTCCAAAGGGCGAGTTGGGCCCCACAGCATCTTGCTTCCAGCTCTTTGGGAAGCTAAGAAACAACTCGCTCTGCACAGTGCTCTTACAGCCTACCGGGAACATCTCTTCCAAAGGCCTGTGAAACGCAGTTTCTTTGCAGGCCTGATCTGGCTGAAGTAGGACTTCTGCTCTGGGTGTGCTACTTTGCCCTAGAGCTGAAAGGCACAACGTGCAGGCTTCTTTCCAAAGGGCGAGTTGGGCCCCACAGCATCTTGCTTCCAGCTCTTTGGGAAGCTAAGAAACAACTCGCTCTGCACAGTGCTCTTACAGCCTAGTGGGAACATCTCTTCCAAAGGCCTGTGAAACGCAGTTTCTTTGCAGGCCTGATCTGGCTGAAGTAGGACTTCTGCTCTGGGTGTGCTACTTTGCCCTAGAGCTGAAAGGCACAACGTGCAGGCTTCTTTCCAAAGGGCGAGTTGGGCCCCACAGCATCTTGCTTCCAGCTCTTTGGGAAGCTAAGAAACAACTCGCTCTGCACAGTGCTCTTACAGCCTAGTGGGAACATCTCTTCCAAAGGCCTGTGAAACGCAGTTTCTTTGCAGGCCTGATCTGGCTGAAGTAGGACTTCTGCTCTGGGTGTGCTACTTTGCCCAAGAGCTGAAAGGCACAACGTGCAGGCTTCTTTCCAAAGGGCGAGTTGGGCCCCACAGCATCTTGCTTCCAGCTCTTTGGGAAGCTAAGAAACAACTCGCTCTGCACAGTGCTCTTACAGCCTAGTGGGAACATCTCTTCCAAAGGCCTGTGAAACGCAGTTTCTTTGCAGGCCTGATCTGGCTGAAGTAGGACTTCTGCTCTGGGTGTGCTACTTTGCCCTAGAGCTGAAAGGCACAACGTGCAGGCTTCTTTCCAAAGGGCGAGTTGGGCCCCACAGCATCTTGCTTCCAGCTCTTTGGGAAGCTAAGAAACAACTCGCTCTGCACAGTGCTCTTACAGCCTAGTGGGAACATCTCTTCCAAAGGCCTGTGAAACGCAGTTTCTTTGCAGGCCTGATCTGGCTGAAGTAGGACTTCTGCTCTGGGTGTGCTACTTTGCCCTAGAGCTGAAAGGCACAACGTGCAGGCTTCTTTCCAAAGGGCGAGTTGGGCCCCACAGCATCTTGCTTCCAGCTCTTTGGGAAGCTAAGAAACAACTCGCTCTGCACAGTGCTCTTACAGCCTAGTGGGAACATCTCTTCCAAAGGCCTGTGAAACGCAGTTTCTTTGCAGGCCTGATCTGGCTGAAGTAGGACTTCTGCTCTGGGTGTGCTACTTTGCCCTAGAGCTGAAAGGCACAACGTGCAGGCTTCTTTCCAAAGGGCGAGTTGGGCCCCACAGCATCTTGCTTCCAGCTCTTTGGGAAGCTAAGAAACAACTCGCTCTGCACAGTGCTCTTACAGCCTACCGGGAACATCTCTTCCAAAGGCCTGTGAAACGCAGTTTCTTTGCAGGCCTGATCTGGCTGAAGTAGGACTTCTGCTCTGGGTGTGCTACTTTGCCCTAGAGCTGAAAGGCACAACGTGCAGGCTTCTTTCCAAAGGGCGAGTTGGGCCCCACAGCATCTTGCTTCCAGCTCTTTGGGAAGCTAAGAAACAACTCGCTCTGCACAGTGCTCTTACAGCCTACTGGGAACATCTCTTCCAAAGGCCTGTGAAACGCAGTTTCTTTGCAGGCCTGATCTGGCTGAAGTAGGACTTCTGCTCTGGGTGTGCTACTTTGCCCTAGAGCTGAAAGGCACAACGTGCAGGCTTCTTTCCAAAGGGCGAGTTGGGCCCCACAGCATCTTGCTTCCAGCTCTTTGGGAAGCTAAGAAACAACTCGCTCTGCACAGTGCTCTTACAGCCTACCGGGAACATCTCTTCCAAAGGCCTGTGAAACGCAGTTTCTTTGCAGGCCTGATCTGGCTGAAGTAGGACTTCTGCTCTGGGTGTGCTACTTTGCCCTAGAGCTGAAAGGCACAACGTGCAGGCTTCTTTCCAAAGGGCGAGTTGGGCCCCACAGCATCTTGCTTCCAGCTCTTTGGGAAGCTAAGAAACAACTCGCTCTGCACAGTGCTCTTACAGCCTACCGGGAACATCTCTTCCAAAGGCCTGTGAAACGCAGTTTCTTTGCAGGCCTGATCTGGCTGAAGTAGGACTTCTGCTCTGGGTGTGCTACTTTGCCCTAGAGCTGAAAGGCACAACGTGCAGGCTTCTTTCCAAAGGGCGAGTTGGGCCCCACAGCATCTTGCTTCCAGCTCTTTGGGAAGCTAAGAAACAACTCGCTCTGCACAGTGCTCTTACAGCCTACCGGGAACATCTCTTCCAAAGGCCTGTGAAACGCAGTTTCTTTGCAGGCCTGATCTGGCTGAAGTAGGACTTCTGCTCTGGGTGTGCTACTTTGCCCTAGAGCTGAAAGGCACAACGTGCAGGCTTCTTTCCAAAGGGCGAGTTGGGCCCCACAGCATCTTGCTTCCAGCTCTTTGGGAAGCTAAGAAACAACTCGCTCTGCACAGTGCTCTTACAGCCTAGTGGGAACATCTCTTCCAAAGGCCTGTGAAACGCAGTTTCTTTGCAGGCCTGATCTGGCTGAAGTAGGACTTCTGCTCTGGGTGTGCTACTTTGCCCAAGAGCTGAAAGGCACAACGTGCAGGCTTCTTTCCAAAGGGCGAGTTGGGCCCCACAGCATCTTGCTTCCAGCTCTTTGGGAAGCTAAGAAACAACTCGCTCTGCACAGTGCTCTTACAGCCTACCGGGAACATCTCTTCCAAAGGCCTGTGAAACGCAGTTTCTTTGCAGGCCTGATCTGGCTGAAGTAGGACTTCTGCTCTGGGTGTGCTACATTGCCCTAGAGCTGAAAGGCACAACGTGCAGGCTTCTTTCCAAAGGGCGAGTTGGGCCCCACAGCATCTTGCTTCCAGCTCTTTGGGAAGCTAAGAAACAACTCGCTCTGCACAGTGCTCTTACAGCCTACCGGGAACATCTCTTCCAAAGGCCTGTGAAACGCAGTTTCTTTGCAGGCCTGATCTGGCTGAAGTAGGACTTCTGCTCTGGGTGTGCTACATTGCCCTAGAGCTGAAAGGCACAACGTGCAGGCTTCTTTCCAAAGGGCGAGTTGGGCCCCACAGCATCTTGCTTCCAGCTCTTTGGGAAGCTAAGAAACAACTCGCTCTGCACAGTGCTCTTACAGCCTAGTGGGAACATCTCTTCCAAAGGCCTGTGAAACGCAGTTTCTTTGCAGGCCTGATCTGGCTGAAGTAGGACTTCTGCTCTGGGTGTGCTACTTTGCCCTAGAGCTGAAAGGCACAACGTGCAGGCTTCTTTCCAAAGGGCGAGTTGGGCCCCACAGCATCTTGCTTCCAGCTCTTTGGGAAGCTAAGAAACAACTCGCTCTGCACAGTGCTCTTACAGCCTACCGGGAACATCTCTTCCAAAGGCCTGTGAAACGCAGTTTCTTTGCAGGCCTGATCTGGCTGAAGTAGGACTTCTGCTCTGGGTGTGCTACATTGCCCTAGAGCTGAAAGGCACAACGTGCAGGCTTCTTTCCAAAGGGCGAGTTGGTCCCCACAGCATCTTGCTTTCAGCTCTTTGGGAAGCTAAGAAACAACTCGCTCTGCACAGTGCTCTTACAGCCTACCAGGAACATCTCTTCCATGGCCTGTGAAACGCAGTTTCTTTGCACTCCTGATCTGGCTGAAGTAGGACTCCTGCTCTGGGTGTGCTACATTGCCCTAGAGCTGAAAGGCACAACGTGCAGGCTTCTTTCCAAAGGGCGAGTTGGGCCCCACAGCATCTTGCTTCCAGCTCTTTGGGAAGCTAAGAAA
This sequence comes from Equus przewalskii, assembly GCF_037783145.1. NCBI lineage: Eukaryota > Metazoa > Chordata > Mammalia > Perissodactyla > Equidae > Equus > Equus przewalskii. The sequence continues at coordinate 25,545 of NW_027227796.1, read as the reverse complement.
CAACTCGCTCTGCACAGTGCTCTTACAGCCTACCGGGAACATCTCTTCCAAAGGCCTGTGAAACGCAGTTTCTTTGCAGGCCTGATCTGGCTGAAGTAGGACTTCTGCTCTGGGTGTGCTACTTTGCCCTAGAGCTGAAAGGCACAACGTGCAGGCTTCTTTCCAAAGGGCGAGTTGGGCCCCACAGCATCTTGCTTCCAGCTCTTTGGGAAGCTAAGAAACAACTCGCTCTGCACAGTGCTCTTACAGCCTACCGGGAACATCTCTTCCAAAGGCCTGTGAAACGCAGTTTCTTTGCAGGCCTGATCTGGCTGAAGTAGGACTTCTGCTCTGGGTGTGCTACATTGCCCTAGAGCTGAAAGGCACAACGTGCAGGCTTCTTTCCAAAGGGCGAGTTGGGCCCCACAGCATCTTGCTTCCAGCTCTTTGGGAAGCTAAGAAACAACTCGCTCTGCACAGTGCTCTTACAGCCTACCGGGAACATCTCTTCCAAAGGCCTGTGAAACGCAGTTTCTTTGCAGGCCTGATCTGGCTGAAGTAGGACTTCTGCTCTGGGTGTGCTACATTGCCCTAGAGCTGAAAGGCACAACGTGCAGGCTTCTTTCCAAAGGGCGAGTTGGGCCCCACAGCATCTTGCTTCCAGCTCTTTGGGAAGCTAAGAAACAACTCGCTCTGCACAGTGCTCTTACAGCCTACCGGGAACATCTCTTCCAAAGGCCTGTGAAACGCAGTTTCTTTGCAGGCCTGATCTGGCTGAAGTAGGACTTCTGCTCTGGGTGTGCTACATTGCCCTAGAGCTGAAAGGCACAACGTGCAGGCTTCTTTCCAAAGGGCGAGTTGGGCCCCACAGCATCTTGCTTCCAGCTCTTTGGGAAGCTAAGAAACAACTCGCTCTGCACAGTGCTCTTACAGCCTACCGGGAACATCTCTTCCAAAGGCCTGTGAAACGCAGTTTCTTTGCAGGCCTGATCTGGCTGAAGTAGGACTTCTGCTCTGGGTGTGCTACATTGCCCTAGAGCTGAAAGGCACAACGTGCAGGCTTCTTTCCAAAGGGCGAGTTGGGCCCCACAGCATCTTGCTTCCAGCTCTTTGGGAAGCTAAGAAACAACTCGCTCTGCACAGTGCTCTTACAGCCTACCGGGAACATCTCTTCCAAAGGCCTGTGAAACGCAGTTTCTTTGCAGGCCTGATCTGGCTGAAGTAGGACTTCTGCTCTGGGTGTGCTACTTTGCCCTAGAGCTGAAAGGCACAACGTGCAGGCTTCTTTCCAAAGGGCGAGTTGGGCCCCACAGCATCTTGCTTCCAGCTCTTTGGGAAGCTAAGAAACAACTCGCTCTGCACAGTGCTCTTACAGCCTACCGGGAACATCTCTTCCAAAGGCCTGTGAAACGCAGTTTCTTTGCAGGCCTGATCTGGCTGAAGTAGGACTTCTGCTCTGGGTGTGCTACTTTGCCCTAGAGCTGAAAGGCACAACGTGCAGGCTTCTTTCCAAAGGGCGAGTTGGGCCCCACAGCATCTTGCTTCCAGCTCTTTGGGAAGCTAAGAAACAACTCGCTCTGCACAGTGCTCTTACAGCCTACCGGGAACATCTCTTCCAAAGGCCTGTGAAACGCAGTTTCTTTGCAGGCCTGATCTGGCTGAAGTAGGACTTCTGCTCTGGGTGTGCTACTTTGCCCTAGAGCTGAAAGGCACAACGTGCAGGCTTCTTTCCAAAGGGCGAGTTGGGCCCCACAGCATCTTGCTTCCAGCTCTTTGGGAAGCTAAGAAACAACTCGCTCTGCACAGTGCTCTTACAGCCTACCGGGAACATCTCTTCCAAAGGCCTGTGAAACGCAGTTTCTTTGCAGGCCTGATCTGGCTGAAGTAGGACTTCTGCTCTGGGTGTGCTACTTTGCCCTAGAGCTGAAAGGCACAACGTGCAGGCTTCTTTCCAAAGGGCGAGTTGGGCCCCACAGCATCTTGCTTCCAGCTCTTTGGGAAGCTAAGAAACAACTCGCTCTGCACAGTGCTCTTACAGCCTAGCGGGAACATCTCTTCCAAAGGCCTGTGAAACGCAGTTTCTTTGCAGGCCTGATCTGGCTGAAGTAGGACTTCTGCTCTGGGTGTGCTACTTTGCCCTAGAGCTGAAAGGCACAACGTGCAGGCTTCCTTCCAAAGGGCGAGTTGGGCCCCACAGCGTCTTGCTTCCAGCTCTTTGGGAAGCTAAGAAACAACTCGCTCTGCACAGTGCTCTTACAGCCTACCGGGAACATCTCTTCCAAAGGCCTGTGAAACGCAGTTTCTTTGCAGGCCTGATCTGGCTGAAGTAGGACTTCTGCTCTGGGTGTGCTACATTGCCCTAGAGCTGAAAGGCACAACGTGCAGGCTTCTTTCCAAAGGGCGAGTTGGGCCCCACAGCATCTTGCTTCCAGCTCTTTGGGAAGCTAAGAAACAACTCGCTCTGCACAGTGCTCTTACAGCCTAGTGGGAACATCTCTTCCAAAGGCCTGTGAAACGCAGTTTCTTTGCAGTCCTGATCTGGCTGAAGTAGGACTTCTGCTCTGGGTGTGCTACTTTGCCCTAGAGCTGAAAGGCACAACGTGCAGGCTTCTTTCCAAAGGGCGAGTTGGGCCCCACAGCATCTTGCTTCCAGCTCTTTGGGAAGCTAAGAAACAACTCGCTCTGCACAGTGCTCTTACAGCCTACCGGGAACATCTCTTCCAAAGGCCTGTGAAACGCAGTTTCTTTGCAGGCCTGATCTGGCTGAAGTAGGACTTCTGCTCTGGGTGTGCTACTTTGCCCTAGAGCTGAAAGGCACAACGTGCAGGCTTCTTTCCAAAGGGCGAGTTGGGCCCCACAGCATCTTGCTTCCAGCTCTTTGGGAAGCTAAGAAACAACTCGCTCTGCACAGTGCTCTTACACCCTACCGGGAACATCTCTTCCAAAGGCCTGTGAAACGCACTTTCTTTGCAGGCCTGATCTGGCTGAAGTAGGACTTCTGCTCTGGGTGTGCTACATTGCCCTAGAGCTGAAAGGCACAACGAGCAGGCTTCTTTCCAAAGGGCGATTTGTGCCCCACAGCATCTTGCTTCCAGCTCTTTGGGAAGCTAAGAAACAACTCTCTCTGCACAGTGCTCTTACAGCCTACCGGGAACATCTCTTCCAAAGGCCTGTGAAACGCAGTTTCTTTGCAGGCCTGATCTGGCTGAAGTAGGACTTCTGCTCTGGGTGTGCTACATTGTCCTAGAGCTGAAAGGCACAACGTGCAGGCTTCTTTCCAAAGGGCGAGTTGGGCCCCACAGCATCTTGCTTCCAGCTCTTTGGGAAGCTAAGAAACAACTCGCTCTGCACAGTGCTCTTACAGCCTACCGGGAACATCTCTTCCAAAGGCCTGTGAAACGCAGTTTCTTTGCAGGCCTGATCTGGCTGAAGTAGGACTTCTGCTCTGGGTGTGCTACATTGCCCTAGAGCTGAAAGGCACAACGTGCAGGCTCCTTTCCTAATGGTGAGTTGGGCCCAACAGCATCTTGCTTCCAGCTCTTTGGGAAGCTAAGAAACAACTCGCTCTGCACAGTGCTGTTACAGCCTACCGGGAACATTTCTTCCAAAGGCCTGTGAAACGCAGTTTCTTTGCAGGCCTGATCTGGCTGAAGTAGGACTTCTGCTCTGGGTGTGATACATTGCCCTAGAGCTGAAAGGCACAACGTGCAGGCTTCTTTCCTAATGGTGAGTTGGGCCCAACAGCATCTTGCTTCCAGCTCTTTGGGAAGCTAAGAAACAACTCGCTCTGCACAGTGCTCTTACAGCCTACTGGGAACATCTCTTCCAAAGGCATGTGAAACGCAGTTTCTTTGCAGGCCTGATCTGGCTGAAGTAGGACTTCTGCTCTGGGTGTGCTACTTTGCCCTAGAGCTGAAAGGCACAACGTGCAGGCTTCTTTCCAAAGGGCGAGTTGGGCCCCACAGCATCTTGCTTCCAGCTCTTTGGGAAGCTAAGAAACAACTCGCTCTGCACAGTGCTCTTACAGCCTACCGGGAACATCTCTTCCAAAGGCCTGTGAAACGCAGTTTCTTTGCAGGCCTGATCTGGCTGAAGTAGGACTTCTGCTCTGGGTGTGCTACTTTGCCCTAGAGCTGAAAGGCACAACGTGCAGGCTTCCTTCCAAAGGGCGAGTTGGGCCCCACAGCGTCTTGCTTCCAGCTCTTTGGGAAGCTAAGAAACAACTCGCTCTGCACAGTGCTCTTACAGCCTACCAGGAACATCTCTTCCAAAGGCCTGTGAAACGCAGTTTCTTTGCAGGCCTGATCTGGCTGAAGTAGGACTTCTGCTCTGGGTGTGCTACATTGCCCTAGAGCTGAAAGGCACAACGTGCAGGCTTCTTTCCAAAGGGCGAGTTGGGCCCCACAGCATCTTGCTTCCAGCTCTTTGGGAAGCTAAGAAACAACTCGCTCTGCACAGTGCTCTTACAGCCTAGTGGGAACATCTCTTCCAAAGGCCTGTGAAACGCAGTTTCTTTGCAGTCCTGATCTGGCTGAAGTAGGACTTCTGCTCTGGGTGTGCTACTTTGCCCTAGAGCTGAAAGGCACAACGTGCAGGCTTCTTTCCAAAGGGCGAGTTGGGCCCCACAGCATCTTGCTTCCAGCTCTTTGGGAAGCTAAGAAACAACTCGCTCTGCACAGTGCTCTTACAGCCTACCGGGAACATCTCTTCCAAAGGCCTGTGAAACGCAGTTTCTTTGCAGGCCTGATCTGGCTGAAGTAGGACTTCTGCTCTGGGTGTGCTACTTTGCCCTAGAGCTGAAAGGCACAACGTGCAGGCTTCTTTCCAAAGGGCGAGTTGGGCCCCACAGCATCTTGCTTCCAGCTCTTTGGGAAGCTAAGAAACAACTCGCTCTGCACAGTGCTCTTACACCCTACCGGGAACATCTCTTCCAAAGGCCTGTGAAACGCAGTTTCTTTGCAGGCATGATCTGGCTGAAGTAGGACTTCTGCTCTGGGTGTGCTACATTGCCCTAGAGCTGAAAGGCACAACGAGAAGGCTTCTTTCCAAAGGGCGATTTGTGCCCCACAGCATCTTGCTTCCAGCTCTTTGGGAAGCTAAGAAACAACTCTCTCTGCACAGTGCTCTTACAGCCTACCGGGAACATCTCTTCCAAAGGCCTGTGAAACGCAGTTTCTTTGCAGGCCTGATCTGGCTGAAGTAGGACTTCTGCTCTGGGTGTGCTACATTGTCCTAGAGCTGAAAGGCACAACGTGCAGGCTTCTTTCCAAAGGGCGAGTTGGGCCCCACAGCATCTTGCTTCCAGCTCTTTGGGAAGCTAAGAAACAACTCGCTCTGCACAGTGCTCTTACAGCCTACCGGGAACATCTCTTCCAAAGGCCTGTGAAACGCAGTTTCTTTGCAGGCCTGATCTGGCTGAAGTAGGACTTCTTCTCTGGGTGTGCTACATTGCCCTAGAGCTGAAAGGCACAACGTGCAGGCTCCTTTCCTAATGGTGAGTTGGGCCCAACAGCATCTTGCTTCCAGCTCTTTGGGAAGCTAAGAAACAACTCGCTCTGCACAGTGCTGTTACAGCCTACCGGGAACATTTCTTCCAAAGGCCTGTGAAACGCAGTTTCTTTGCAGGCCTGATCTGGCTGAAGTAGGACTTCTGCTCTGGGTGTGATACATTGCCCTAGAGCTGAAAGGCACAAGGTGCAGGCTTCTTTCCTAATGGTGAGTTGGGCCCCACAGCATCTTGCTTCCAGCTCTTTGGGAAGCTAAGCAACAACTCGCTCTGCACAGTGCTCTTACACCCTACCGGGAACATCTCTTCCAAAGGCCTGTGAAACGCAGTTTCTTTGCAGGCCTGATCTGGCTGAAGTAGGACTTCTGCTCTGGGTGTGCTACATTGCCCTAGAGCTGAAAGGCACAACGTGCAGGCTTCTTTCCAAAGGGCGAGTTGGGCCCCACAGCATCTTGCTTCCAGCTCTTTGGGAAGCTAAGAAACAACTCGCTCTGCACAGTGCTCTTACTGCCTACCGGGAACATCTCTTCCAAAGGCATGTGAAACGCAGCTTCTTTGCAGGCGTGATCTGCTTGAAGTAGAACTTCTGCTCTGAGTGTGCGGCATTGCCCTAGAGCTGAAAGGCACAACGTGCAGGCTTCTTTCCAAAGGGCGAGTTGGGCCCCACAGCATCTTGCTTCCAGCTCTTTGGGAAGCTAAGAAACAACTCGCTCTGCACAGTGCTCTTACAGCCTACCGGGAACATCTCTTCCAAAGGCCTGTGAAACGCAGTTTCTTTGCAGGCCTGATCTGGCTGAAGTAGGACTCCTGCTCTGGGTGTGCTACATTGCCCTAGAGCAGAAAGGCACAACGTGCAGGCTTCTTTCCAAAGGACGAGTTGGGCCCCACAGCATCTTGCTTCCAGCTCTTTGGGAAGCTAAGAAACAACTCGCTCTGCACAGTGCTCTTACAGCCTAGTGGGAACATCTCTTCCAAAGGCCTGTGAAACGCAGTTTCTTTGCAGGCCTGATCTGGCTGAAGTAGGACTTCTGCTCTGGGTGTGCTACTTTGCCCTAGAGCTGAAAGGCACAACGTGCAGGCTTCTTTCCAAAGGGCGAGTTGGGCCCCACAGCATCTTGCTTCCAGCTCTTTGAAAAGCTAAGAAACAACTCGCTCTGCACAGTGCTCTTACAGCCTACCGGGAACAGTCTCCTCCAAAGGCCTGTGAAACGCAGTTTCTTTGCAGGCCTGATCTGGCTGAAGTAGGACTTCTGCTCTGGGTGTGCTACATTGCCCTAGAGCTGAAAGGCACAAGGTGCAGGCTTCATTCCAAAGGGCGAGTTGGTCCCCACAGCATCTTGCTTTCAGCTCTTTGGGAAGCTAAGAAACAACTCGCTCTGCACAGTGCTCTTACAGCCTACCAGGAACATCTCTTCCATGGCCTGTGAAACGCAGTTTCTTTGCAGGCCTGATCTGGCTGAAGTAGGACTTCTGCTCTGGGTGTGCTACTTTGCCCTAGAGCTGAAAGGCACAAAGTGCAGGCTTCTTTCCAAAGGGCGAGTTGGGCCCCACAGCATCTTGCTTCCAGCTCTTTGGGAAGCTAAGAAACAACTCGCTCTGCACAGTGCTCTTACAGCCTAGTGGGAACATCTCTTCCAAAGGCCTGTGAAACGCAGTTTCTTTGCAGGCCTGATCTGGCTGAAGTAGGACTTCTGCTCTGGGTGTGCTACTTTGCCCTAGAGCTGAAAGGCACAACGTGCAGGCTTCTTTCCAAAGGGCGAGTTGGGCCCCACAGCATCTTGCTTCCAGCTCTTTGGGAAGCTAAGAAACAACTCGCTCTGCACAGTGCTCTTACAGCCTACCGGGAACATCTCTTCCAAAGGCCTGTGAAACGCAGTTTCTTTGCAGGCCTGATCTGGCTGAAGTAGGACTTCTGCTCTGGGTGTGCTACTTTGCCCTAGAGCTGAAAGGCACAACGTGCAGGCTTCTTTCCAAAGGGCGAGTTGGGCCCCACAGCATCTTGCTTCCAGCTCTTTGGTAAGCTAAGAAACAACTCGCTCTGCACAGTGCTCTTACAGCCTACCGGGAACATCTCTTCCAAAGGCCTGTGAAACGCAGTTTCTTTGCAGGCCTGATCTGGCTGAAGTAGGACTTCTGCTCTGGGTGTGCTACTTTTCCCTAGAGCTGAAAGGCACAACGTGCAGGCTTCTTTCCAAAGGGCGAGTTGGGCCCCACAGCATCTTGCTTCCAGCTCTTTGGGAAGCTAAGAAACAACTCGCTCTGCACAGTGCTCTTACAGCCTAGTGGGAACATCTCTTCCAAAGGCCTGTGAAACGCAGTTTCTTTGCAGGCCTGATCTGGCTGAAGTAGGACTTCTGCTCTGGGTGTGCTACTTTGCCCTAGAGCTGAAAGGCACAACGTGCAGGCTTCTTTCCAAAGGGCGAGTTGGGCCCCACAGCATCTTGCTTCCAGCTCTTTGGGAAGCTAAGAAACAACTCGCTCTGCACAGTGCTCTTACAGCCTACCAGGAACATCTCTTCCAAAGGCCTGTGAAACGCAGTTTCTTTGCAGGCCTGATCTGGCTGAAGTAGGACTTCTGCTCTGGGTGTGCTACATTGCCCTAGAGCTGAAAGGCACAACGTGCAGGCTTCTTTCCAAAGGGCGAGTTGGGCCCCACAGCATCTTGCTTCCAGCTCTTTGGGAAGCTAAGAAACAACTCGCTCTGCACAGTGCTCTTACAGCCTACCGGGAACATCTCTTCCAAAGGCCTGTGAAACGCAGTTTCTTTGCAGGCCTGATCTGGCTGAAGTAGGACTTCTGCTCTGGGTGTGCTACTTTGCCCTAGAGCTGAAAGGCACAACGTGCAGGCTTCTTTCCAAAGGGCGAGTTGGGCCCCACAGCATCTTGCTTCCAGCTCTTTGGGAAGCTAAGAAACAACTCGCTCTGCACAGTGCTCTTACAGCCTACCGGGAACATCTCTTCCAAAGGCCTGTGAAACGCAGTTTCTTTGCAGGCCTGATCTGGCTGAAGTAGGACTTCTGCTCTGGGTGTGCTACTTTGCCCTAGAGCTGAAAGGCACAACGTGCAGGCTTCTTTCCAAAGGGCGAGTTGGGCCCCACAGCATCTTGCTTCCAGCTCTTTGGGAAGCTAAGAAACAACTCGCTCTGCACAGTGCTCTTACAGCCTACCGGGAACATCTCTTCCAAAGGCCTGTGAAACGCAGTTTCTTTGCAGGCCTGATCTGGCTGAAGTAGGACTTCTGCTCTGGGTGTGCTACATTGCCCTAGAGCTGAAAGGCACAACGTGCAGGCTTCTTTCCAAAGGGCGAGTTGGGCCCCACAGCATCTTGCTTCCAGCTCTTTGGGAAGCTAAGAAACAACTCGCTCTGCACAGTGCTCTTACAGCCTACCGGGAACATCTCTTCCAAAGGCCTGTGAAACGCAGTTTCTTTGCAGGCCTGATCTGGCTGAAGTAGGACTTCTGCTCTGGGTGTGCTACATTGCCCTAGAGCTGAAAGGCACAACGTGCAGGCTTCTTTCCAAAGGGCGAGTTGGGCCCCACAGCATCTTGCTTCCAGCTCTTTGGGAAGCTAAGAAACAACTCGCTCTGCACAGTGCTCTTACAGCCTACCGGGAACATCTCCTCCAAAGGCCTGTGAAACGCAGTTTCTTTGCAGGCCTGATCTGGCTGAAGTAGGACTTCTGCTCTGGGTGTGCTACATTGCCCTAGAGCTGAAAGGCACAACGTGCAGGCTTCTTTCCAAAGGGCGAGTTGGTCCCCACAGCATCTTGCTTTCAGCTCTTTGGGAAGCTAAGAAACAACTCGCTCTGCACAGTGCTCTTACAGCCTACCAGGAACATCTCTTCCATGGCCTGTGAAACGCAGTTTCTTTGCACTCCTGATCTGGTTGAAGTAGGACTCCTGCTCTGGGTGTGCTACATTGCCCTAGAGCTGAAAGGCACAACGTGCAGGCTTCTTTCCAAAGGGCGAGTTGGGCCCCACAGCATCTTGCTTCCAGCTCTTTGGGAAGCTAAGAAACAACTCGCTCTGCACAGTGCTCTTACAGCCTACCGGGAACATCTCTTCCAAAGGCCTGTGAAACGCAGTTTCTTTGCAGGCCTGATCTGGCTGAAGTAGGACTTCTGCTCTGGGTGTGCTACATTGCCCTAGAGCTGAAAGGCACAACGTGCAGGCTTCTTTCCAAAGGGCGAGTTGGGCCCCACAGCATCTTGCTTCCAGCTCTTTGGGAAGCTAAGAAACAACTCGCTCTGCACAGTGCTCTTACAGCCTACCGGGAACATCTCTTCCAAAGCCTGTGAAACGCAGTTTCTTTGCAGGCCTGATCTGGCTGAAGTAGGACTTCTGCTCTGGGTGTGCTACATTGCCCTAGAGCTGAAAGGCACAACGTGCAGGCTTCTTTCCAAAGGGCGAGTTGGGCCCCACAGCATCTTGCTTCCAGCTCTTTGGGAAGCTAAGAAACAACTCGCTCTGCACAGTGCTCTTACAGCCTACCGGGAACATCTCTTCCAAAGGCCTGTGAAACGCAGTTTCTTTGCAGGCCTGATCTGGCTGAAGTAGGACTTCTGCTCTGGGTGTGCTACATTGCCCTAGAGCTGAAAGGCACAACGTGCAGGCTTCTTTCCAAAGGGCGAGTTGGGCCCCACAGCATCTTGCTTCCAGCTCTTTGGGAAGCTAAGAAACAACTCGCTCTGCACAGTGCTCTTACAGCCTACCGGGAACATCTCTTCCAAAGGCCTGTGAAACGCAGTTTCTTTGCAGGCCTGATCTGGCTGAAGTAGGACTTCTGCTCTGGGTGTGCTACATTGCCCTAGAGCTGAAAGGCACAACGTGCAGGCTTCTTTCCAAAGGGCGAGTTGGGCCCCACAGCATCTTGCTTCCAGCTCTTTGGGAAGCTAAGAAACAACTCGCTCTGCACAGTGCTCTTACAGCCTACCGGGAACATCTCTTCCAAAGGCCTGTGAAACGCAGTTTCTTTGCAGGCCTGATCTGGCTGAAGTAGGACTTCTGCTCTGGGTGTGCTACATTGCCCTAGAGCTGAAAGGCACAACGTGCAGGCTTCTTTCCAAAGGGCGAGTTGGGCCCCACAGCATCTTGCTTCCAGCTCTTTGGGAAGCTAAGAAACAACTCGCTCTGCACAGTGCTCTTACAGCCTACCGGGAACATCTCTTCCAAAGGCCTGTGAAACGCAGTTTCTTTGCAGGCCTGATCTGGCTGAAGTAGGACTTCTGCTCTGGGTGTGCTACATTGCCCTAGAGCTGAAAGGCACAACGTGCAGGCTTCTTTCCAAAGGGCGAGTTGGGCCCCACAGCATCTTGCTTCCAGCTCTTTGGGAAGCTAAGAAACAACTCGCTCTGCACAGTGCTCTTACAGCCTACCGGGAACATCTCTTCCAAAGGCCTGTGAAACGCAGTTTCTTTGCAGGCCTGATCTGGCTGAAGTAGGACTTCTGCTCTGGGTGTGCTACTTTGCCCTAGAGCTGAAAGGCACAACGTGCAGGCTTCTTTCCTAAGGGCGAGTTGGGCCCCACAGCATCTTGCTTCCAGCTCTTTGGGAAGCTAAGAAACAACTCGCTCTGCACAGTGCTCTTACAGCCTACCGGGAACATCTCTTCCAAAGGCCTGTGAAACGCAGTTTCTTTGCAGGCCTGATCTGGCTGAAGTAGGACTTCTGCTCTGGGTGTGCTACATTGCCCTAGAGCTGAAAGGCACAACGTGCAGGCTTCTTTCCAAAGGGTGAGTTGGGCCCCACAGCATCTTGCTTCCAGCTCTTTGGGAAGCTAAGAAACAACTCGCTCTGCACAGTGCTCTTACAGCCTAGTGGGAACATCTCTTCCAAAGGCCTGTGAAACGCAGTTTCTTTGCAGGCCTGATCTGGCTGAAGTAGGACTTCTGCTCTGGGTGTGCTACATTGCCCTAGAGCTGAAAGGCACAACGTGCAGGCTTCTTTCCAAAGGGCGAGTTGGGCCCCACAGCATCTTGCTTCCAGCTCTTTGGGAAGCTAAGAAACAACTCGCTCTGCACAGTGCTCTTACAGCCTACCGGGAACATCTCTTCCAAAGGCCTGTGAAACGCAGTTTCTTTGCAGGCCTGATCTGGCTGAAGTAGGACTTCTGCTCTGGGTGTGCTACATTGCCCTAGAGCTGAAAGGCACAACGTGCAGGCTTCTTTCCAAAGGGCGAGTTGGGCCCCACAGCATCTTGCTTCCAGCTCTTTGGGAAGCTAAGAAACAACTCGCTCTGCACAGTGCTCTTACAGCCTACCGGGAACATCTCTTCCAAAGGTCTGTGAAACGCAGTTTCTTTGCAGGCCTGATCTGGCTGAAGTAGGACTTCTGCTCTGGGTGTGCTACATTCCCCTAGAGCTGAAAGGCACAACGTGCAGGCTTCTTTCCAAAGGGCGAGTTGGGCCCCACAGCATCTTGCTTCCAGCTCTTTGGGAAGCTAAGAAACAACTCGCTCTGCACAGTGCTCTTACAGCCTACCGGGAACATCTCTTCCAAAGGCCTGTGAAACGCAGTTTCTTTGCAGGCCTGATCTGGCTGAAGTAGGACTTCTGCTCTGGGTGTGCTACATTGCCCTAGAGCTGAAAGGCACAACGTGCAGGCTTCTTTCCTAATGGTGAGTTGGGCCCCACAGCATCTTGCTTCCAGCTCTTTGGGAAGCTAAGAAACAACTCGCTCTGCACAGTGCTCTTACAGCCTACCGGGAACATCTCTTCCAAAGGCCTGTGAAACGCAGTTTCTTTGCAGGCCTGATCTGGCTGAAGTAGGACTTCTGCTCTGGGTGTGCTACATTGCCCTAGAGCTGAAAGGCACAACGTGCAGGCTTCTTTCCAAAGGGCGAGTTGGGCCCCACAGCATCTTGCTTCCAGCTCTTTGGGAAGCTAAGAAACAACTCGCTCTGCACAGTGCTCTTACAGCCTACCGGGAACATCTCTTCCAAAGGCCTGTGAAACGCAGTTTCTTTGCAGGCCTGATCTGGCTGAAGTAGGACTTCTGCTCTGGGTGTGCTACATTGCCCTAGAGCTGAAAGGCACAACGAGCAGGCTTCTTTCCAAAGGGCGATTTGTGCCCCACAGCATCTTGCTTCCAGCTCTTTGGGAAGCTAAGAAACAACTCTCTCTGCACAGTGCTCTTACAGCCTACCGGGAACATCTCTTCCAAAGGCCTGTGAAACGCAGTTTCTTTGCAGGCCTGATCTGGCTGAAGTAGGACTTCTGCTCTGGGTGTGCTACATTGTCCTAGAGCTGAAAGGCACAACGTGCAGGCTTCTTTCCAAAGGGCGAGTTGGGCCCCACAGCATCTTGCTTCCAGCTCTTTGGGAAGCTAAGAAACAACTCGCTCTGCACAGTGCTCTTACAGCCTACCGGGAACATTTCTTCCAAAGGCCTGTGAAACGCAGTTTCTTTGCAGGCCTGATCTGGCTGAAGTAGGACTTCTGCTCTGGGTGTGCTACATTGCCCTAGAGCTGAAAGGCACAACGTGCAGGCTTCTTTCCTAATGGTGAGTTGGGCCCAACAGCATCTTGCTTCCAGCTCTTTGGGAAGCTAAGAAACAACTCGCTCTGCACAGTGCTCTTACAGCCTACTGGGAACATCTCTTCCAAAGGCCTGTGAAACGCAGTTTCTTTGCAGGCCTGATCTGGCTGAAGTAGGACTTCTGCTCTGGGTGTGCTACATTGCCCTAGAGCTGAAAGGCACAACGTGCAGGCTTCTTTCCAAAGGGCGAGTTGGGCCCCACAGCATCTTGCTTCCAGCTCTTTGGGAAGCTAAGAAACAACTCGCTCTGCACAGTGCTCTTACAGCCTACCGGGAACATCTCTTCCAAAGGCCTGTGAAACGCAGTTTCTTTGCAGGCCTGATCTGGCTGAAGTAGGACTTCTGCTCTGGGTGTGCTACATTGCCCTAGAGCTGAAAGGCACAACGTGCAGGCTTCTTTCCAAAGGGCGAGTTGGGCCCCACAGCATCTTGCTTCCAGCTCTTTGGGAAGCTAAGAAACAACTCGCTCTGCACAGTGCTCTTACAGCCTACCGGGAACATCTCTTCCAAAGGCCTGTGAAACGCAGTTTCTTTGCAGGCCTGATCTGGCTGAAGTAGGACTTCTGCTCTGGGTGTGCTACATTGCCCTAGAGCTGAAAGGCACAACGTGCAGGCTTCTTTCCAAAGGGCGAGTTGGGCCCCACAGCATCTTGCTTCCAGCTCTTTGGGAAGCTAAGAAACAACTCGCTCTGCACAGTGCTCTTACAGCCTACCGGGAACATCTCTTCCAAAGGCCTGTGAAACGCAGTTTCTTTGCAGGCCTGATCTGGCTGAAGTAGGACTTCTGCTCTGGGTGTGCTACATTGCCCTAGAGCTGAAAGGCACAACGTGCAGGCTTCTTTCCTAAGGGTGAGTTGGGCCCCACAGCATCTTGCTTCCAGCTCTTTGGGAAGCTAAGAAACAACTCGCTCTGCACAGTGCTCTTACAGCCTACCGGGAACATCTCTTCCAAAGGCCTGTGAAACGCAGTTTCTTTGCAGGCCTGATCTGGCTGAAGTAGGACTTCTGCTCTGGGTGTGCTACATTGCCCTAGAGCTGAAAGGCACAACGTGCAGGCTTCTTTCCAAAGGGCGAGTTGGGCCCCACAGCATCTTGCTTCCAGCTCTTTGGGAAGCTAAGAAACAACTCGCTCTGCACAGTGCTCTTACAGCCTACCGGGAACATCTCTTCCAAAGGCCTGTGAAACGCAGTTTCTTTGCAGGCCTGATCTGGTTGAAGTAGAACTTCTGCTCTGGGTGTGCTACATTGCCCTAGAGCTGAAAGGCACAACGTGCAGGCTTCTTTCCAAAGGGCGAGTTGGGCCCCACAGCATCTTGCTTCCAGCTCTTTGGGAAGCTAAGAAACAACTCGCTCTGCACAGTGCTCTTACAGCCTACCGGGAACATCTCTTCCAAAGGCCTGTGAAACGCAGTTTCTTTGCAGGCCTGATCTGGCTGAAGTAGGACTTCTGCTCTGGGTGTGCTACATTGCCCTAGAGCTGAAAGGCACAACGTGCAGGCTTCTTTCCAAAGGGTGAGTTGGGCCCCACAGCATCTTGCTTCCAGCTCTTTGGGAAGCTAAGAAACAACTCGCTCTGCACAGTGCTCTTACAGCCTACCGGGAACATCTCTTCCAAAGGCCTGTGAAACGCAGTTTCTTTGCAGGCCTGATCTGGCTGAAGTAGGACTTCTGCTCTGGGTGTGCTACATTGCCCTAGAGCTGAAAGGCACAACGTGCAGGCTTCTTTCCAAAGGGCGAGTTGGGCCCCACAGCATCTTGCTTCCAGCTCTTTGGGAAGCTAAGAAACAACTCGCTCTGCACAGTGCTCTTACAGCCTACCGGGAACATCTCTTCCAAAGGCCTGTGAAACGCAGTTTCTTTGCAGGCCTGATCTGGCTGAAGTAGGACTTCTGCTCTGGGTGTGCTACATTGCCCTAGAGCTGAAAGGCACAACGTGCAGGCTTCTTTCCAAAGGGCGAGTTGGGCCCCACAGCATCTTGCTTCCAGCTCTTTGGGAAGCTAAGAAACAACTCGCTCTGCACAGTGCTCTTACAGCCTACCGGGAACATCTCTTCCAAAGACCTGTGAAACGCAGTTTCTTTGCAGGCCTGATCTGGCTGAAGTAGGACTTCTGCTCTGGGTGTGCTACATTGCCCTAGAGCTGAAAGGCACAACGTGCAGGCTCCTTTCCTAATGGTGAGTTGGGCCCAACAGCATCTTGCTTCCAGCTCTTTGGGAAGCTAAGAAACAACTCGCTCTGCACAGTGCTGTTACAGCCTACCGGGAACATTTCTTCCAAAGGCCTGTGAAACGCAGTTTCTTTGCAGGCCTGATCTGGCTGAAGTAGGACTTCTGCTCTGGGTGTGATACATTGCCCTAGAGCTGAAAGGCACAAGGTGCAGGCTTCTTTCCTAATGGTGAGTTGGGCCCAACAACATCTTGCTTCCAGCTCTTTGGGAAGCTAAGAAACAACTCGCTCTGCACAGTGCTCTTACAGCCTACTGGGAACATCTCTTCCAAAGGCATGTGAAACGCAGTTTCTTTGCAGGCCTGATCTGGCTGAAGTAGGACTTCTGCTCTGGGTGTGCTACATTGCCCTAGAGCTGAAAGGCACAACGTGCAGGCTTCTTTCCTAAGGGTGAGTTGGGCCCCACAGCCTCTTGCTTCCAGCTCTTTGGGAAGCTAAGCAACAACTCGCTCTGCACAGTGCTCTTACAGCCTACCGGGAACATCTCTTCCAAAGGCCTGTGAAACGCAGTTTCTTTGCAGGCCTGATCTGGCTGAAGTAGGACTTCTGCTCTGGGTGTGCTACATTGCCCTAGAGCTGAAAGGCACAACGTGCAGGCTCCTTTCCTAATGGTGGGGTGGGCCCAACAGCATCTTGCTTCCAGCTCTTTGGGAAGCTAAGAAACAACTCGCTCTGCACAGTGCTCTTACTGCCTACCGGGATCATCTCTTCCAAAGGCCTGTGAAAGGCAGTTTCTTTGCAGGCCTGATCTGGCTGAAGTAGGACTCCTGCTCTGGGTGTGCTACATTGCCCTAGAGCAGAAAGGCACAACGTGTAGGCTTCTTTCCAAAGGGCGAGTTGGGCCCCACAGCATCTTGCTTCCAGCTCTTTGGAAAGCTAAGAAACAACTCGCTCTGCACAGAGCTCTTACTGCCTACCAGGAACATCTCTTCCAAAGACCTGTGAAAAGCAGTTTCTTTGCAGGCCTTATCTGGCTGAAGTAGGACTTCTGCTCTGGATGTGCTACATTGCCCTAGAGCTGAAAGGCACAACGAGCAGGCTTCTTTCCAAAGGGCGATTTGTGCCCCACAGCATCTTGCTTCCAGCTCTTTTGGAAGCTAAGAAACAACTCTCTCTGCACAGTGCTCTTACAGCCTACCGGGAACATCTCTTCCAAAGGCCTCTGAAACGCAGTTTCTTTGCAGGCCTGATCTGGCTGAAGTAGGACTTCTGCTCTGGGTGTGCTACATTGTCCTAGAGCTGAAAGGCACAAAGTGCAGGCTTCTTTACAAAGGGCGAGTTGGGCCCCACAGCATCTTGCTTCCAGCTCTTTGGGAAGCTAAGAAACAACTCGCTCTGCACAGTGCTCTTACAGCCTACCGGGAACATCTCTTCCAAAGGCCTGTGAAACGCAGTTTCTTTGCAGGCCTGATCTGGCTGAAGTAGGACTTCTGCTCTGGGTGTGCTACTTTGCCCTAGAGCTGAAAGGCACAACGTGCAGGCTTCTTTCCAAAGGGCGAGTTGGGCCCCACAGCATCTTGCTTCCAGCTCTTTGGTAAGCTAAGAAACAACTCGCTCTGCACAGTGATCTTACAGCCTACCGGGAACATCTCTTCCAAAGGCCTGTGAAACGCAGTTTCTTTGCAGGCCTGATCTGGCTGAAGTAGGACTTCTGCTCTGGGTGTGCTACTTTGCCCTAGAGCTGAAAGGCACAAAGTGCAGGCTTCTTTCCAAAGGGCGAGTTGGGCCCCACAGCATCTTGCTTCCAGCTCTTTGGGAAGCTAAGAAACAACTCGCTCTGCACAGTGCTCTTACAGCCTAGTGGGAACATCTCTTCCAAAGGCCTGTGAAACGCAGTTTCTTTGCAGGCCTGATCTGGCTGAAGTAGGACTTCTGCTCTGGGTGTGCTACTTTGCCCTAGAGCTGAAAGGCACAACGTGCAGGCTTCTTTCCAAAGGGCGAGTTGGGCCCCACAGCATCTTGCTTCCAGCTCTTTGGGAAGCTAAGAAACAACTCGCTCTGCACAGTGCTCTTACAGCCTAGTGGGAACATCTCTTCCAAAGGCCTGTGAAACGCAGTTTCTTTGCAGTCCTGATCTGGCTGAAGTAGGACTTCTGCTCTGGGTGTGCTACTTTGCCCTAGAGCTGAAAGGCACAACGTGCAGGCTTCTTTCCAAAGGGCGAGTTGGGCCCCACAGCATCTTGCTTCCAGCTCTTTGGGAAGCTAAGAAACAACTCGCTCTGCACAGTGCTCTTACAGCCTACCGGGAACATCTCTTCCAAAGGCCTGTGAAACGCAGTTTCTTTGCAGGCCTGATCTGGCTGAAGTAGGACTTCTGCTCTGGGTGTGCTACTTTGCCCTAGAGCTGAAAGGCACAACGTGCAGGCTTCTTTCCAAAGGGCGAGTTGGGCCCCACAGCATCTTGCTTCCAGCTCTTTGGGAAGCTAAGAAACAACTCGCTCTGCACAGTGCTCTTACAGCCTACCGGGAACATCTCTTCCAAAGGCCTGTGAAACGCACTTTCTTTGCAGGCATGATCTGGCTGAAGTAGGACTTCTGCTCTGGGTGTGCTACATTGCCCTAGAGCTGAAAGGCACAACGAGAAGGCTTCTTTCCAAAGGGCGATTTGTGCCCCACAGCATCTTGCTTCCAGCTCTTTGGGAAGCTAAGAAACAACTCGCTCTGCACAGTGCTCTTACAGCCTACCGGGAACATCTCTTCCAAAGGCCTGTGAAACGCAGTTTCTTTGCAGGCCTGATCTGGCTGAAGTAGGACTTCTGCTCTGGGTGTGCTACATTGTCCTAGAGCTGAAAGGCACAACGTGCAGGCTTCTTTCCAAAGGGCGAGTTGGGCCCCACAGCATCTTGCTTCCAGCTCTTTGGGAAGCTAAGAAACAACTCGCTCTGCACAGTGCTCTTACAGCCTACCGGGAACATCTCTTCCAAAGGCCTGTGAAACGCAGTTTCTTTGCAGGCCTGATCTGGCTGAAGTAGGACTTCTGCTCTGGGTGTGCTACATTGCCCTAGAGCTGAAAGGCACAACGTGCAGGCTCCTTTCCTAATGGTGAGTTGGGCCCCACAGCATCTTGCTTCCAGCTCTTTGGGAAGCTAAGAAACAACTCGCTCTGCACAGTGCTCTTACAGCCTACCGGGAACATCTCTTCCAAAGGCCTGTGAAACGCAGTTTCTTTGCAGGCCTGATCTGGCTGAAGTAGGACTTCTGCTCTGGGTGTGCTACATTGCCCTAGAGCTGAAAGGCACAACGTGCAGGCTTCTTTCCAAAGGGCGAGTTGGGCCCCACAGCATCTTGCTTCCAGCTCTTTGGGAAGCTAAGAAACAACTCGCTCTGCACAGTGCTCTTACAGCCTACCGGGAACATCTCTTCCAAAGGCCTGTGAAACGCAGTTTCTTTGCAGGCCTGATCTGGCTGAAGTAGGACTTCTGCTCTGGGTGTGCTACATTGCCCTAGAGCTGAAAGGCACAACGTGCAGGCTTCTTTCCAAAGGGCGAGTTGGGCCCCACAGCATCTTGCTTCCAGCTCTTTGGGAAGCTAAGAAACAACTCGCTCTGCACAGTGCTCTTACAGCCTACCGGGAACATCTCTTCCAAAGGCCTGTGAAACGCAGTTTCTTTGCAGGCCTGATCTGGCTGAAGTAGGACTTCTGCTCTGGGTGTGCTACATTGTCCTAGAGCTGAAAGGCACAACGTGCAGGCTTCTTTCCAAAGGGCGAGTTGGGCCCCACAGCATCTTGCTTCCAGCTCTTTGGGAAGCTAAGAAACAACTCGCTCTGCACAGTGCTCTTACAGCCTACCGGGAACATCTCTTCCAAAGGCCTGTGAAACGCAGTTTCTTTGCAGGCCTGATCTGGCTGAAGTAGGACTTCTGCTCTGGGTGTGCTACATTGCCCTAGAGCTGAAAGGCACAACGTGCAGGCTTCTTTCCAAAGGGCGAGTTGGGCCCCACAGCATCTTGCTTCCAGCTCTTTGGGAAGCTAAGAAACAACTCGCTCTGCACAGTGCTCTTACAGCCTACCGGGAACATCTCTTCCAAAGGCCTGTGAAACGCAGTTTCTTTGCAGGCCTGATCTGGCTGAAGTAGGACTTCTGCTCTGGGTGTGCTACATTGCCCTAGAGCTGAAAGGCACAACGTGCAGGCTTCTTTCCAAAGGGCGAGTTGGGCCCCACAGCATCTTGCTTCCAGCTCTTTGGGAAGCTAAGAAACAACTCGCTCTGCACAGTGCTCTTACAGCCTAGTGGGAACATCTCTTCCAAAGGCCTGTGAAACGCAGTTTCTTTGCAGGCCTGATCTGGCTGAAGTAGGACTTCTGCTCTGGGTGTGCTACTTTGCCCTAGAGCTGAAAGGCACAACGTGCAGGCTTCTTTCCAAAGGGCGAGTTGGGCCCCACAGCATCTTGCTTCCAGCTCTTTGGGAAGCTAAGAAACAACTCGCTCTGCACAGTGCTCTTACAGCCTACCGGGAACATCTCTTCCAAAGGCCTGTGAAACGCAGTTTCTTTGCAGGCCTGATCTGGCTGAAGTAGGACTTCTGCTCTGGGTGTGCTACTTTGCCCTAGAGCTGAAAGGCACAACGTGCAGGCTTCTTTCCAAAGGGCGAGTTGGGCCCCACAGCATCTTGCTTCCAGCTCTTTGGGAAGCTAAGAAACAACTCGCTCTGCACAGTGCTCTTACAGCCTACCGGGAACATCTCTTCCAAAGGCCTGTGAAACGCAGTTTCTTTGCAGGCCTGATCTGGCTGAAGTAGGACTTCTGCTCTGGGTGTGCTACTTTGCCCTAGAGCTGAAAGGCACAACGTGCAGGCTTCTTTCCAAAGGGCGAGTTGGGCCCCACAGCATCTTGCTTCCAGCTCTTTGGGAAGCTAAGAAACAACTCGCTCTGCACAGTGCTCTTACAGCCTACCGGGAACATCTCTTCCAAAGGCCTGTGAAACGCAGTTTCTTTGCAGGCCTGATCTGGCTGAAGTAGGACTTCTGCTCTGGGTGTGCTACATTGCCCTAGAGCTGAAAGGCACAACGTGCAGGCTTCTTTCCAAAGGGCGAGTTGGGCCCCACAGCATCTTGCTTCCAGCTCTTTGGGAAGCTAAGAAACAACTCGCTCTGCACAGTGCTCTTACAGCCTACCGGGAACATCTCTTCCAAAGGCCTGTGAAACGCAGTTTCTTTGCAGGCCTGATCTGGCTGAAGTAGGACTTCTGCTCTGGGTGTGCTACATTGCCCTAGAGCTGAAAGGCACAACGTGCAGGCTTCTTTCCTAAGGGTGAGTTGGGCCCCACAGCCTCTTGCTTCCAGCTCTTTGGGAAGCTAAGCAACAACTCGCTCTGCACAGTGCTCTTACAGCCTACCGGGAACATCTCTTCCAAAGGCCTGTGAAACGCAGTTTCTTTGCAGGCCTGATCTGGCTGAAGTAGGACTTCTGCTCTGGGTGTGCTACATTGCCCTAGAGCTGAAAGGCACAACGTGCAGGCTCCTTTCCTAATGGTGAGTTGGGCCCAACAGCATCTTGCTTCCAGCTCTTTGGGAAGCTAAGAAACAACTCGCTCTGCACAGTGCTCTTACTGCCTACCGGGATCATCTCTTCCAAAGGCCTGTGAAACGCAGTTTCTTTGCAGGCCTGATCTGGCTGAAGTAGGACTCCTGCTCTGGGTGTGCTACATTGCCCTAGAGCTGAAAGGCACAACGTGTAGGCTTCTTTCCAAAGGGCGAGTTGGGCCCCACAGCATCTTGCTTCCAGCTCTTTGGAAAGCTAAGAAACAACTCGCTCTGCACAGTGCTCTTACAGCCTACCGGGAACATCTCTTCCAAAGACCTGTGAAACGCAGTTTCTTTGCAGGCCTTATCTGGCTGAAGTAGGACTTCTGCTCTGGGTGTGCTACATTGCCCTAGAGCTGAAAGGCACAACGTGCAGGCTTCTTTCCAAAGGGCGAGTTGTGCCCCACAGCATCTTGCTTCCAGCTCTTTGGGAAGCTAAGAAACAACTCGCTCTGCACAGTGCTCTTACAGCCTACCGGGAACATCTCTTCCAAAGGCCTGTGAAACGCAGTTTCTTTGCAGGCCTGATCTGGCTGAAGTAGGACTTCTGCTCTGGGTGTGCTACATTGTCCTAGAGCTGAAAGGCACAACGTGCAGGCTTCTTTACAAAGGGCGAGTTGGGCCCCACAGCATCTTGCTTCCAGCTCTTTGGGAAGCTAAGAAACAACTCGCTCTGCACAGTGCTCTTACAGCCTACCGGGAACATCTCTTCCAAAGGCCTGTGAAATGCAGTTTCTTTGCAGGCCTGATCTGGCTGAAGTAGGACTTCTGCTCTGGGTGTGCTACTTTGCCCTAGAGCTGAAAGGCACAACGTGCAGGCTTCTTTCCAAAGGGCGAGTTGGGCCCCACAGCATCTTGCTTCCAGCTCTTTGGTAAGCTAAGAAACAACTCGCTCTGAACAGTGATCTTACAGCCTACCGGGAACATCTCTTCCAAAGGCCTGTGAAACGCAGTTTCTTTGCAGGCCTGATCTGGCTGAAGTAGGACTTCTGCTCTGGGTGTGCTACTTTGCCCTAGAGCTGAAAGGCACAAAGTGCAGGGTTCTTTCCAAAGGGCGAGTTGGGCCCCACAGCATCTTGCTTCCAGCTCTTTGGGAAGCTAAGAAACAACTCGCTCTGCACAGTGCTCTTACAGCCTAGTGGGAACATCTCTTCCAAAGGCCTGTGAAACGCAGTTTCTTTGCAGGCCTGATCTGGCTGAAATAGGACTTCTGCTCTGGGTGTGCTACTTTGCCCTAGAGCTGAAAGGCACAACGTGCAGGCTTCTTTCCAAAGGGCGAGTTGGGCCCCACAGCATCTTGCTTCCAGCTCTTTGGGAAGCTAAGAAACAACTCGCTCTGCACAGTGCTCTTACAGCCTAGTGGGAACATCTCTTCCAAAGGCCTGTGAAACGCAGTTTCTTTGCAGTCCTGATCTGGCTGAAGTAGGACTTCTGCTCTGGGTGTGCTACTTTGCCCTAGAGCTGAAAGGCACAACGTGCAGGCTTCTTTCCAAAGGGCGAGTTGGGCCCCACAGCATCTTGCTTCCAGCTCTTTGGGAAGCTAAGAAACAACTCGCTCTGCACAGTGCTCTTACAGCCTACCGGGAACATCTCTTCCAAAGGCCTGTGAAACGCAGTTTCTTTGCAGGCCTGATCTGGCTGAAGTAGGACTTCTGCTCTGGGTGTGCTACTTTGCCCTAGAGCTGAAAGGCACAACGTGCAGGCTTCTTTCCAAAGGGCGAGTTGGGCCCCACAGCATCTTGCTTCCAGCTCTTTGGGAAGCTAAGAAACAACTCGCTCTGCACAGTGCTCTTACAGCCTACCGGGAACATCTCTTCCAAAGGCCTGTGAAACGCACTTTCTTTGCAGGCATGATCTGGCTGAAGTAGGACTTCTGCTCTGGGTGTGCTACATTGCCCTAGAGCTGAAAGGCACAACGAGAAGGCTTCTTTCCAAAGGGCGATTTGTGCCCCACAGCATCTTGCTTCCAGCTCTTTGGGAAGCTAAGAAACAACTCTCTCTGCACAGTGCTCTTACAGCCTACCGGGAACATCTCTTCCAAAGGCCTGTGAAACGCAGTTTCTTTGCAGGCCTGATCTGGCTGAAGTAGGACTTCTGCTCTGGGTGTGCTACATTGTCCTAGAGCTGAAAGGCACAACGTGCAGGCTTCTTTCCAAAGGGCGAGTTGGGCCCCACAGCATCTTGCTTCCAGCTCTTTGGGAAGCTAAGAAACAACTCGCTCTGCACAGTGCTCTTACAGCCTACCGGGAACATCTCTTCCAAAGGCCTGTGAAACGCAGTTTCTTTGCAGGCCTGATCTGGCTGAAGTAGGACTTCTTCTCTGGGTGTGCTACATTGCCCTAGAGCTGAAAGGCACAACGTGCAGGCTCCTTTCCTAATGGTGAGTTGGGCCCAACAGCATCTTGCTTCCAGCTCTTTGGGAAGCTAAGAAACAACTCGCTCTGCACAGTGCTCTTACAGCCTACCGGGAACATTTCTTCCAAAGGCCTGTGAAACGCAGTTTCTTTGCAGGCCTGATCTGGCTGAAGTGGGACTTCTGCTCTGGGTGTGATACATTGCCCTAGAGCTGAAAGGCACAAGGTGCAGGCTTCTTTCCTAATGGTGAGTTGGGCCCAACAGCATCTTGCTTCCAGCTCTTTGGGAAGCTAAGAAACAACTCGCTCTGCACAGTGCTCTTACAGCCTACTGGGAACATCTCTTCCAAAGGCATGTGAAACGCAGTTTCTTTGCAGGCCTGATCTGGCTGAAGTAGGACTTCTGCTCTGGGTGTGCTACATTGCCCTAGAGCTGAAAGGCACAAGGTGCAGGCTTCATTCCAAAGGGCGAGTTGGTCCCCACAGCATCTTGCTTTCAGCTCTTTGGGAAGCTAAGAAACAACTCGCTCTGCACAGTGCTCTTACAGCCTACCAGGAACATCTCTTCCATGGCCTGTGAAACGCAGTTTCTTTGCACTCCTTATCTGGTTGAAGTAGGACTCCTGCTCTGGGTGTGCTACATTGCCCTAGAGCTGAAAGGCACAACGTGCAGGCTTCTTTCCAAAGGGCGAGTTGGGCCCCACAGCATCTTGCTTCCAGCTCTTTGGGAAGCTAAGAAACAACTCGCTCTGCACAGTGCTCTTACAGCCTACCGGGAACATCTCTTCCAAAGGCCTGTGAAACGCAGTTTCTTTGCAGGCGTGATCTGGCTGAAGTAGGACATCTGCTATGGGTGTGCTACTTTGCCCTAGAGCTGAAAGGCACAACGTGCAGGCTTCTTTCCAAAGGGCGAGTTGGGCCCCACAGCATCTTGCTTCTAGCTCTTTGGGAAGCTAAGAAACAACTCGCTCTGCACAGTGCTCTTACAGCCTACCGGGAACATCTCTTCCAAAGGCCTGTGAAATGCAGTTTCTTTGCAGGCCTGATCCGGCTGAAGTAGAACTTCTGCTCTGGGTGTGCTACATTGCCCTAGAGCTGAAAGGCACAACGTGCAGGCTTCTTTCCAAAGGGCGAGTTGGGCCCCACAGCATCTTGCTTCCAGCTCTTTGGGAAGCTAAGAAACAACTCGCTCTGCACAGTGCTCTTTCAGCCTACCGGGAACATCTCTTCCAAAGGCATGTGAAACGCAGTTTCTTTGCAGGCCTGATCTGGCTGAAGTAGGACTTCTGCTCTGGGTGTGCTACATTGCCCAAGAGCTGAAAGGCACAACGTGCAGGTTTCTTTCCTAAGGGTGAGTTGGGCCCCACAGCCTCTTGTTTCCAGCTCTTTGGGAAGCTAAGAAACAACTCGCTCTGCACAGTGCTCTTACAGCCTACCGGGAACATCTCTTCCAAAGGCCTGTGAAACGCAGTTTCTTTGCAGGCCTGATCTGGCTGAAGTAGGACTTCTGCTCTGGGTGTGCTACATTGCCCTAGAGCTGAAAGGCACAACGTGCAGGCTTCTTTCCAAAGGGCGAGTTGGGCCCCACAGCATCTTGCTTCCAGCTATTTGGGAAGCTAAGAAACAACTCGCTCTGCACAGTGCTCTTACAGCCTACCGGGAACATCTCTTCCAAAGGCCTGTGAAACGCAGTTTCTTTGCAGGCCTGATCTGGCTGAAGTAGGACTTCTGATCTGGGTGTGCTACATTGCCCTAGAGCTGAAAGGCACAACGTGCAGGCTTCTTTCCAAAGGGCGAGTTGGGCCCCACAGCATCTTGCTTCCATCTCTTTGGGAAGCTAAGAAACAACTCACTCTGCACAGTGCTCTTACAGCCTACCGGGAACATCTCTTCCAAAGGCCTGAGAAACGCAGTTTCTTTGCAGGCCTGATCTCGCAGAAGTAGAACTTCTGCTCTGGGTGTGCTACATTGCCCTAGAGCTGAAAGGCACAACGTGCAGGCTTCTTTCCAAAGGGCGAGTTGGGCCCCACAGCATCTTGCTTCCAGCTCTTTGGGAATCTAAGAAACAACTCGCTCTGCACAGTGCTCTTACAGCCTACCGGGAACATCTCTTCCAAAGGCCTGAGAAACGCAGTTTCTTTGCAGGCCTGATCTGGCTGAAGTAAGACTTCTGCTCTGGGTGTGCTACATTGCCCTAGAGCTGAAAGGCACAACGTGCAGGCTTCTTTCCAAAGGGCGAGTTGGGCCCCAAAGCATCTTGCTTCCAGCTCTTTGGGAAGCTAAGAGACAAGTCGCTCTGCACAGTGCTCTTACAGCCTACCGGGAACATCTCTTCCAAAGGCCTGTGAAACGCAGTTTCTTTGCAGGCCTGATCTGGCTGAAGTAGGACTTCTGCTCTGGGTGTGCTACTTTGCCCTAGA
>NW_027227795.1:0-10199 GCF_037783145.1 Equus przewalskii | reverse complement strand
CACTTTGCAGAGCGAGTTGTTTCTTAGCTTCCCAAAGAGCTGGAAGCAAGATGCTTTGGGGCCCAACTCGCCCTTTGGAAGCAAGACTGCACGTTGTGCCTTTCAGCTCTAGGGCAATGTAGCACACCCAGAGCAGAAGTTCTACTTCAGCCAGATCAGACCTGCAAGGAAACTGCATTTCACAGGCATTTTCAGGAGATGTTCCCGGTAGGCTGTAAGAGAGGAGTGCAGAGCGAGTTGTTTCTTAGCTTCCCAAAGAGCTGGAAGCAAGATGCTGTGGGGCGCAACTCGCCCTTTGGAAAGAAGCCTGCACGTTGTGCCTTTCAGCTCTAGGGCAATGTAGCACACCCAGAGCAGAAGTTCTACTTCAGCCAGATCAGACCTGCAAGGAAACTGCATTTCCCAGGCATTTTCAGGAGATGTTCCCGGTAGGCTGTAAGAGAGGAGTGCAGAGCGAGTTGTTTCTTAGCTTCCCAAAGAGCTGGAAGCAAGATGCTGTGGGGCCCAACTCGCCCTTTGCAAAGAAGCCTGCACCTTGTGCCTTTCGGCTCTAGGGCAAAGTAGCACACTGAGAGCAGAAGTCCTACTTCAGCCAGATCAGGCCTGCAAAGAAACTGCGTTTCACAGGCCTTTGGAAGAGATGTTCCCGGTAGGCTGTAAGAGCACTGTGCAGAGCGAGTTTTTTCTTAGCTTCCCAATGAGCTGGAAGCAAGATGCTGTGGGGCCCAACTCGCCCTTTGGAAAGAAGCCGGCACGTTGTGCCTTTCAGCTCTAGGGCAATGTGGCACACCCAGAGCAGAAGTCCTACTTCAGCCAGATCAGGCCTGCAAAGAAACTGCGTTTCACAGGCCTTTGGAAGAGATGTTCCCGGTAGGCTGTAAGAGCACTGTGCAGAGCGAGTTGTTTCTTAGCTTCCCAAAGAGCTGGAAGCAAGATGCTGTAGGGCCCAACTCGCCCTTTGCAAAGAAGCCTGCACGTTGTGCCTTTCGGCTCTAGGGCAAAGTAGCACACTGAGAGCAGAAGTCCTACTTCAGCCAGATCTGGCCTGCAAAGAAACTGCGTTTCACAGGCCTTTGGAAGAGATGTTCCCGGTAGGCTGTAAGAGCACTGTGCAGAGCGACTTTTTTCTTAGCTTCCCAATGAGCTGGAAGCAAGATGCTGTGGGGCCCAACTCGCCCTTTGGAAAGAAGCCTGCACGTTGTGCCTTAGAGCTCTAGGGCAATGTAGCACACCCAGAGCAGAAGTCCTACTTCAGCCAGATCAGGCCTGCAAAGAAACTGCGTTTAACAGGACTTTGGAAGAGATGTTCCCGGTAGTCTGTAAGAGCACTGTGCAGAGCGAGTTGTTTCTTAGCTTCCCAAAGAGCTGGAAGCAAGATGCTGTGGGGCCAAACTCGCCCTTTGGAAAGAAGCCTGCACGTTGTGCCTTTCAGCTCTAGGGCAATGTAGCACACCCAGAGCAGAAGTTCTACTTCTGCCAGATCAGGCCTGCAAAGAAACTGCGTTCCAAAGGCATTTGCAGGAGATGTTGCCGGATGGCTGTAAGAGAGGAGTGCAGAGCGAGTTGTTTCTTAGCTTCCAAAGGAGCTGGAAGCAAGATGCTTTGGGGCCCAACTCGCCCTTTAGAAAGAAGACTGCACGTTGTGCCTTTCAGCTCTAGGGCAATGTAGCACACCCAGAGCAGAAGTTCTACTTCAGCCAGATCAGGCCTGCAAAGAAACTGCGTTTCACAGGCCTTTGGAAGATATGTTCCCGGTAGGCTGTAAGAGCACTGTGCAGAGCGACTTTTTTCTTAGCTTCCCAATGAGCTGGAAGCAAGATGCTGTGGGGCCCAACTCGCCCTTTGGAAAGAAGCCTGCACGATGTGCCTTTCAGCTCTAGGGCAAAGTAGCACACCCAGAGCAGAAGTCCTACCTCAGCCAGATCAGGCCTGCAAAGAAACTGCGTTTCACAGGCCTTTGGAAGAGATGTTCCCAGTAGGCTGTAAGAGCACTGTGCAGAGCGAGTTGTTTCTTAGCTTCCCAAAGAGCTGGAAGCAAGATGCTTTGGGGCCCAACTCGCCCTTTGGAAAGAAGCCTGCACGTTGTGCCTTTCAGCTCTAGGGCAATGTAGCACACCCAGAGCAGAAGTCCTACTTCAGCCAGATCAGGCCTGCAAAGAAACTGCGTTTCACAGGCTTTTGGAAGAGATGTTCCCGTTAGGCTGTAAGAGCACTGTGCAGAGCGAGTTGTTTCTTAGCTTCCCAAAGAGCTGGAAGCAAGATGCTTTGGGGCCCAACTCGCCCTTTAGAAAGAAGCCTGCACGTTGTGCCTTTCAGCTCTAGGGCAATGTAGCACACCCAGAGCAGAAGTCCTACCTCAGCCAGATCAGGCCTGCAAAGAAACTGCGTTCCAAAGGCATTTGCAGGAGATGTTGCCGGATGGCTGTAAGAGAGGATTGCAGAGCGAGTTGTTTCTTAGCTTGCAAAGGAGCTGGAAGCAAGATGCTTTGGGGCCCAACTCGCCCTTTAGAAAGAAGACTGCACGTTGTGCCTTTCAGCTCTAGGGCAATGTAGCACACCCAGAGCAGAAGTTCTACTTCAGCCAGATCAGGCCTGCAAAGAAACTGCGTTTCACAGGCCTTTGTAAGAGATGTTCCCGGTAGGCTGTAAGAGCACTGTGCAGAGCGAGTTCTTTCTTAGCTTCCC
This sequence comes from Equus przewalskii, assembly GCF_037783145.1. Taxonomy (NCBI): domain Eukaryota; kingdom Metazoa; phylum Chordata; class Mammalia; order Perissodactyla; family Equidae; genus Equus; species Equus przewalskii. The sequence goes on along the minus strand of NW_027227795.1, from coordinate 7,514 downwards.
AAAGAGCTGGAAGCAAGATGCTTTGGGGCCCAACTCGCCCTTTGCAAAGAAGACTGCACGTTGAGCCTTTCAGCTCTAGGGCAATGTAGCACACCCAGAGCAGAAGTTCTACTTCAGCCAGATCAGGCCTGCAAAGAAACTGCATTTCACAGGCGTTTGTAAGAGATGTTCCCGGTAGGCTGTAAGAGCACTTTGCACAGCGAGTTGTTTCTTAGCTTCCCAAAGAGCTGGAAGCAAGATGCTTTGGGGCCCAACTCGCCCTTTGGAAGCAAGACTGCACGTTGTGCCTTTCAGCTCTAGGGCAATGTAGCACACCCAGAGCAGAAGTTCTACTTCAGCCAGATCAGACCTGCAAGGAAACTGCATTTCACAGGCATTTTCAGGAGATGTTCCCGGTAGGCTGTAAGAGAGGAGTGCAGAGCGAGTTGTTTCTTAGCTTCCCAAAGAGCTGGAAGCAAGATGCTGTGGGGCCCAACTCGCCCTTTGCAAAAAAGCCTGCACCTTGTGCCTTTCGGCTCTAGGGCAAAATAGCACACTGAGAGCAGAAGTCCTACTTCAGCCAGATCAGGCCTGCAAAGAAACTGCGTTTCACAGGCCTTTGGAAGAGATGTTGCCGGTAGGCTGTAAGAGCACTGTGCAGAGCGACTTTTTTCTTAGCTTCCCAATGAGCTGGAAGCAAGATGCTGTGGGGCCCAACTCGCCCTTTGGAAAGAAGCCTGCACGATGTGCCTTTCAGCTCTAGGGCAAAGTAGCACACCCAGAGCAGAAGTCCTACTTCAGCCAGATCAGGCCTGCAAAGAAACTGCGTTTCACAGGCCTTTGGAAGAGATGTTCCCGGTAGGCTGTAAGAGCACTGTGCAGAGCGAGTTGTTTCTTAGCTTCCCAAAGAGCTGGAAGCAGGATTCTGTGGGGCCCAACTCGCCCTTTGCAAAGAAGCCTGCACGTTGTGCCTTTCGGCTCTAGGGCAAAGTAGCACACTGAGAGCAGAAGTCCTACTTCAGCCAGATCAGGCCTGCAAAGAAACTGCGTTTCACAGGCCTTTGGAAGAGATGTTCCCGGTAGGCTGTAAGAGCACTGTGCAGAGCGACTTTTTTCTTAGCTTCCCAATGAGCTGGAAGCAAGATGCTGTGGGGCCCAACTCGCCCTTTGGAAAGAAGCCTGCACGTTGTGCCTTTCAGCTCTAGGGCAATGTGGCACACCCAGAGCAGAAGTCCTACTTCAGCCAGATCTGGCCTGCAAAGAAACTGCATTTAACAGGACTTTGGAAGAGATGTTCCCGGTAGTCTGTAAGAGCACTGTGCAGAGCGAGTTGTTTCTTAGCTTCCCAAAGAGCTGGAAGCAAAATGCTGTGGGGCCCAACTCGCCCTTTGGAAAGAAGCCTGCACGTTGTGCCTTTCAGCTCTAGCGAAATGTAGCACACCCAGAGCAGAAGTCCTACTTCAGCCAGATCAGGCCTGCATAGAAACTGCGTTTCACAGGCCTTTGGAAGAGATGTTCCCGGTAGGCTGTATGAGCACTGTGCAGAGCGAGTTGTTTCTTAGCTTCCCAAAGAGCTGGAAGCAAGATGCTGTGGGGCCCAACTCGCCCTTTGGAAAGAAGCCTGCACGTTGTGCCTTTCAGCTCTAGGGCAATGTAGCACACCCAGAGTAGAAGTCCTACTTCAGCCAGATCAGGCCTGCAAAGAAACTGCGTTTCACAGGCCTTTGGAAGAGATGTTCCCGGTAGTCTGTAAGAGCACTGTGCAGAGCGAGTTGTTTCTTAGCTTCCCAAAGAGCTGGAAGCAAGATGCTGTGGGGCCCAACTCGCCCTTTGGAAAGAAGCCTGCACGTTGTGCTTTTCAGCTCTAGGGCAATGTAGCACACGCAGAGCAGAAGTCCTACTTCAGCCAGATCAGGCCTGCAAAGAAACTGCGTTTCACAGGCCTTTCAAGAGATGCTCCCGGTAGGCTGTAAGAGCACTGTGCAGAGCAAGTTGTTTCTTAGCTTCTCAAAGAGCTGGAAGCAAGATGCTGTGGGGCCCAACTCCCCCTTTAGAAAGAAGCCTGCACGTTGTGCCTTTCAGCTCTAGGGCAATGTAGCACACCCAGAGCAGAAGTCCTACCTCAGCCAGATCAGGCCTGCAAAGAAACTGCGTTTCACAGGCCTTTGGAAGAGATGTTCCCGGTAGGCTGTAAGAGCACTGTGCAGAGCGAGTTGTTTCTTAGCTTCCCAAAGAGCTGGAAGCAAGATGCTGTGGGGCCCAACTCGCCCTTTGGAAAGAAGCCTGCACGTTGTGCCTTTCAGCTCTAGGGCAATGTAGCACACCCAGAGCAGAAGTCCTACTTCAGCCAGATCAGGCCTGCAAAGAAACTGCGTTTCACAGGCCTTTGGAAGAGATGTTCCCAGTAGGCTGTAAGAGCACTGTGCAGAGCGAGTTGTTTCTTAGCTTCCCAAAGAGCTGGAAGCAAGATGCTGTGGGGCCCAACTCGCCCTTTGGAAAGAAGCCTGCACGTTGTGCCTTTCAGCTCTAGGGCAATGTAGCACACCCAGAGCAGAAGTTCTACTTCTGCCAGATCAGGCCTGCAAAGAAACTGCGTTCCAAAGGCATTTGCAGGAGATGTTGCCGGATGGCTGTAAGAGAGGAGTGCAGAGCGAGTTGTTTCTTAGCTTCCAAAGGAGCTGGAAGCAAGATGCTTTGGGGCCCAACTCGCCCTTTAGAAAGAAGACTGCACGTTGAGCCTTTCAGCTCTAGGGCAATGTAGCACACCCAGAGCAGAAGTTCTACTTCGGCCAGATCAGGCCTGCAAAGAAACTGCGCTTCACAGGCGTTTGTAAGAGATGTTCCCGGTAGGCTGTAAGAGCACTTTGCAGAGCGAGTTGTTTCTTAGCTTCCCAAAGAGCTGGAAGCAAGATGCTTTGGGGCCCAACTCGCCCTTTGGAAGCAAGACTGCACGTTGTGCCTTTCAGGTCTAGGGCAATGTAGCACACCCAGAGCAGAAGTTCTACTTCAGCCAGATCAGACCTGCAAGGAAACTGCATTTCACAGGCATTTTCAGGAGATGTTCCCGGTAGGCTGTAAGAGAGGAGTGCAGAGCGAGTTGTTTCTTAGCTTCCCAAAGAGCTGGAAGCAAGTTGCTGTGGGGCGCAACTCGCCCTTTGGAAAGAAGCCTGCACGTTGTGCCTTTCAGCTCTAGGGCAATGTAGCACACCCAGAGCAGAAGTCCTACTTCAGCCAGATCAGGCCTGCAAAGAAACTGCGTTTCACAGGCCTTTGGAAGAGATGTTCCCGGTAGGCTGTAAGAGCACTGTGCAGAGCGAGTTGTTTCTTAGCTTCCCAACGAGCTGGAAACAAGATGCTGTGGGGCCCAACTCGCCCTTTGGAAAGAAGCCTGCACGTTGTGCCTTTCAGCTCTAGGGCAATGTAGCACACCCAGAGCAGAAGTTCTACTTAAGCCAGATCAGGCCTGCAAAGAAACTGCGTTTCACAGGCCTTTGGAAGAGATGTTCCCGGTAGGCTGCAAGAGCACTGTGCAGAGCGAGTTGTTTCTTAGCTTCCCAAAGAGCTGGAAGCAAGATGCTGTGGGGCCCAACTCGCCCTTTGGAAAGAAGCCTGCACGTTGTGCCTTTCAGCTCTAGGGCAATGTAGCACACCCAGAGCAGAAGTCCTACTTCAGCCAGATCAGGCCTGCAAAGAAACTGCGTTTCACAGGCCTTTGGAAGAGATGTTCCCGGTAGGCTGTAAGAGCACTAGGCAGAGTGAGTTGTTTCTTAGCTTCCCAAAGAGCTGGAAGCAAGATGCTGTGGGGCCCAACTCGCCCTTTGGAAAGAAGCCTGCACGTTGTGCCTTTCAGCTCTAGGGCAATGTAGCACACCCAGAGCAGAAGTCCTACTTCAGCCAGATCAGGCCTGCAAAGAAACTGCGTTTCACAGGCCTTTGGAAGAGATGTTCCCGGTAGGCTGTAAGAGCACTGTGCAGAGCGAGTTGTTTCTTAGCTTCCCAAAGAGCTGGAAGCAAGATGCTGTGGGGCCCAACTCGCCCTTTGGAAAGAAGCCAGCACGTTGTGCCTTTCAGCTCTAGGGCAATGTAGCACACCCAGAGCAGAAGTTCTACTTCTGCCAGATCAGGCCTGCAAAGAAACTGCGTTCCAAAGGCATTTGCAGGAGATGTTGCCGGATGGCTGTAAGAGAGGAGTGCAGAGCGAGTTGTTTCTTAGCTTCCAAAGGAGCTGGAAGAAAGATGCTTTGGGGCCCAACTCGCCCTTTGGAAGCAAGACTGCACGTTGTGCCTTTCAGCTCTAGGGCAATGTAGCACACCCAGAGCAGAAGTTCTACTTCAGCCAGATCAGACCTGCAAGGAAACTGCATTTCCCAGGCATTTTCAGGAGATGTTCCCGGTAGGCTGTAAGAGAGGAGTGCAGAGCGAGTTGTTTCTTAGCTTCCCAAAGAGCTGGAAGCAAGATGCTGTGGGGCCCAACTCGCCCTTTGCAAAGAAGCCTGCACCTTGTGCCTTTCGGCTCTAGGGCAAAGTAGCACACTGAGAGCAGAAGTCCTACTTCAGCCAGATCAGGCCTGCAAAGAAACTGCGTTTCACAGGCCTTTGGAAGAGATGTTCCCGGTAGGCTGTAAGAGCACTGTGCAGAGCGAGTTTTTTCTTAGCTTCCCAATGAGCTGGAAGCAAGATGCTGTGGGGCCCAACTCGCCCTTTGGAAAGAAGCCGGCACGTTGTGCCTTTCAGCTCTAGGGCAATGTGGCACACCCAGAGCAGAAGTCCTACTTCAGCCAGATCAGGCCTGCAAAGAAACTGCGTTTCACAGGCCTTTGGAAGAGATGTTCCCGGTAGGCTGTAAGAGCACTGTGCAGAGCGAGTTGTTTCTTAGCTTCCCAAAGAGCTGGAAGCAAGATGCTGTAGGGCCCAACTCGCCCTTTGCAAAGAAGCCTGCACGTTGTGCCTTTCGGCTCTAGGGCAAAGTAGCACACTGAGAGCAGAAGTCCTACTTCAGCCAGATCTGGCCTGCAAAGAAACTGCGTTTCACAGGCCTTTGGAAGAGATGTTCCCGGTAGGCTGTAAGAGCACTGTGCAGAGCGACTTTTTTCTTAGCTTCCCAATGAGCTGGAAGCAAGATGCTGTGGGGCCCAACTCGCCCTTTGGAAAGAAGCCTGCACGTTGTGCCTTTCAGCTCTAAGGCAATGTAGCACACCCAGAGCAGAAGTCCTACTTCAGCCAGATCAGGCCTGCAAAGAAACTGCGTTTAACAGGACTTTGGAAGAGATGTTCCCGGTAGTCTGTAAGAGCACTGTGCAGAGCGAGTTGTTTCTTAGCTTCCCAAAGAGCTGGAAGCAAGATGCTGTGGGGCCCAACTCGCCCTTTGGAAAGAAGCCTGCACGTTGTGCCTTTCAGCTCTAGGGCAATGTAGCACACCCAGAGCAGAAGTTCTACTTCTGCCAGATCAGGCCTGCAAAGAAACTGCGTTCCAAAGGCATTTGCAGGAGATGTTGCCGGATGGCTGTAAGAGAGGAGTGCAGAGCGAGTTGTTTCTTAGCTTCCAAAGGAGCTGGAAGCAAGATGCTTTGGGGCCCAACTCGCCCTTTAGAAAGAAGACTGCACGTTGTGCCTTTCAGCTCTAGGGCAATGTAGCACACCCAGAGCAGAAGTTCTACTTCAGCCAGATCAGGCCTGCAAAGAAACTGCGTTTCACAGGCCTTTGGAAGATATGTTCCCGGTAGGCTGTAAGAGCACTGTGCAGAGCGACTTTTTTCTTAGCTTCCCAATGAGCTGGAAGCAAGATGCTGTGGGGCCCAACTCGCCCTTTGGAAAGAAGCCTGCACGATGTGCCTTTCAGCTCTAGGGCAAAGTAGCACACCCAGAGCAGAAGTCCTACCTCAGCCAGATCAGGCCTGCAAAGAAACTGCGTTTCACAGGCCTTTGGAAGAGATGTTCCCAGTAGGCTGTAAGAGCACTGTGCAGAGCGAGTTGTTTCTTAGCTTCCCAAAGAGCTGGAAGCAAGATGCTTTGGGGCCCAACTCGCCCTTTGGAAAGAAGCCTGCACGTTGTGCCTTTCAGCTCTAGGGCAATGTAGCACACCCAGAGCAGAAGTCCTACTTCAGCCATATCAGGCCTGCAAAGAAACTGCGTTTCACAGGCCTTTGGAAGAGATGTTCCCGTTAGGCTGTAAGAGCACTGTGCAGAGCGAGTTGTTTCTTAGCTTCCCAAAGAGCTGGAAGCAAGATGCTGTGGGGCCCAACTCGCCCTTTGGAAAGAAGCCTGCACGTTGTGCCTTTCAGCTCTAGGGCAATGTAGCACACCCAGAGCAGAAGTCCTACTTCAGCCAGATCAGGCCTGCAAAGAAACTGCGTTTCACAGGCCTTTGGAAGAGATGTTCCCTGTAGGCTGTAAGAGCACTGTGCAGAGCGAGTTGTTTCTTAGCTTCCCAAAGAGCTGGAAGCAAGATGCTGTGGGGCCCAACTCGCCCTTTGGAAAGAAGCCTGCACGTTGTGCCTTTCAGCTCTAGGGCAATGTAGCACACCCAGAGCAGAAGTTCTACTTCTGCCAGATCAGGCCTGCAAAGAGACTGCGTTCCAAAGGCATTTGCAGGAGATGTTGCCGGATGGCTGTAAGAGAGGAGTGCAGAGCGAGTTGTTTCTTAGCTTCCAAAGGAGCTGGAAGCAAGGTGCTTTGGGGCCGAACTCGCCCTTTAGAAAGAAGCCTGCACGTTGTGCCTTTCAGCTCTAGGGCAATGTAGCACACCCAGAGCAGAAGTTCTACTTCAGCCAGATCAGGCCTGCAAAGAAACTGCGCTTCACAGGCCTTTGTAAGAGATGTTCCCGGTAGGCTGTAAGAGCACTGTGCAGAGCGAGTTGTTTCTTAGCTTCCCAAAGAGCTGGAAGCAAGATGCTTTGGGGCCCAACTCGCCCGTTGGAAAGAAGACTGCACGTTGAACCTTTCAGCTCTAGGGCAATGTAGCACACCCACAGCAGAAGTTCTACTTCAGCCAGATCAGTCCTGCAAAGAAACTGCATTTCACAGGCGTTTGTAAGAGATGTTCCCGGTAGGCTGTAAGAGCACTTTGCAGAGCGAGTTGTTTCTTAGCTTCCCAAAGAGCTGGAAGCAAGATGCTGTGGGGCCCAACTCGCCCTTTGGAAACAAGCCTGCACGTTGTGCCTTTCAGCTCTAGGGCAATGTAGCACACCCAGAGCAGAAGTTCTACTTCAGCCAGATCAGACCTGCAAGGAAACTGCATTTCACAGGCATTTGCAGGAGATGTTCCCGGTAGGCTGTAAGAGAGGATTGCAGAGCGAGTTGTTTCTTAGCTTCCCAAAGAGCTGGAAGCAAGATGCTGTGGGGCGCAACTCGCCCTTTGGAAAGAAGCCTGCACGTTGTGCCTTTCAGCTCTAGGGCAATGTAGCACACCCAGAGCAGAAGTCCTACTTCTGCCAGATCAGGCCTGCAAAGAAACTGCGTTCCACAGGCCTTTGGAGGAGATGTTGCCGGATGGCTGTAAGAGAGGAGTGCAGAGCGAGTTGTTTCTTAGCTTCCAA
>NW_027227794.1:0-10357 GCF_037783145.1 Equus przewalskii | reverse complement strand
CTGGCATGCCAGGCAGGTGATTCTGGAGTGTCGGGTAAGTGGTTCTGGTGTAGCCGAAAGTTCATTTTGGCGTGTCCAGCACGTGGGTCGTGCGAGTCGAGCAGGTGGTTCCGGCGTGCTCGGCAGGTGCTTCCGGGGTCATTGGCACGTGGTTCTGGCATGTCTGAGAGGTGGTTCCGGCATGCCCGGCAGGTGATTCCGGAGTGTTCGCCAAGTGGTTCTGGCGTAGCCGGCAGGTGATTTTGCATGTCCGGCGGTGGTTCCGGCTGGTCGAGCCGGTGGTTCCGGCGTGTCCGGCAGGTGGTTGCGCTCTGTCCGGCAGGTGGTGCTGGGGTGTCCGCCACGTGCTTCTGGTACGTCTGAGAGGTGGTTCCAGCATGGCCGGCAGGTCATCCCGGAGAGTTCTCCAAGTGGTTCTGGTGTACCCCACAGGTGATTTTGGCGTGTCCGTCAGGTGGTTCCATCGTGCTCAGCAGGTGGTTCAGGCGTGGCCGGCAGGTGGTTCCAGTCTGTCCAGTAAGTGTTTCCAGCTTGTCCGGCACGTGGTTCTTGTACGTCTGAGAGGTGGTTCCGCCATGGCTGGCAGGTGATTCCGGACTGTCCCCCAGGTGGTTCTGGCATAGCCAGCAGTTGATATTGGCCTGTCCGGACGGTGGATCCGGCGAGTCGAGCAGGTGGCTGTGGCGTGTTCAGCACGTGGTTCCGGCGTGTCTGGCAGGTGGTTCCGTTCTGTCCGATAGGTCGTTCCGGCATGTCCGGCACGTGCTTCTGGAACGTGTGAGAGGTGGTTCTGGCATGCCAGGCAGGTGATTCTGGAGTGTCGGGTATGTGGTTCTGGTGTAGCCGAAAGTTCATTTTGGCGTGTCCAGCACGTGGGTCGTGCGAGTCGAGCAGGTGGTTCCGGAGTGCTCGGCAGGTGGTTCCAGTCTGTCCAGGACGTGGTTCCAGCGTGTCCGGCTCGTGGTTCCGTTACATCTGAGAGGTGGTTCCTGAATGCCCGGCAGGTGATTCCGGACTGTCCGCCAGATGGTTCTCGCATAGCCAGCTGTTGATTTTGGCCTGTCTGGCAGGTGCTTCCGGTGAGTCGAACAGGTGGCTCCGGCGTGCTCGGCAGGTGGTTCAGGCGGGTCTGGCAGGTGGTCTCCGTCTGTTCCGGGAGTGGTTCCGGCATTACACGCACAAGGTCCTGGCACGTCTGAGATGTAGTTCTGGCCGGCCCGACAGGTGTTTCCGCAGTGTCGACAAGTGGTTCTGGCGTAGTTGGCAGGTGATTTTGACATGACCGGCAGGTGGTTCCAGCAAGCCCGGCAGGTGATGGGGAAGTGTTCACCAACTGGTTGTGGCGAAGCCGGCAGGAGATTTTTGCATGACTGGCAGGTGGTTCTGGCGAGTCGAGCAGGTGGTTCCGGCATGCTCGGCAGGTGCTTCTGGTGTCATCGGCACGTGGTTCTGGCATGTCTGAGAGGTGGTTCCGGCATGCCCGGCAGGTGATTCCGGAGTGTTTGCCAAGTGGTTCTGGTGTAGCCGGCAGGTGATTTTGCATGTCTGGCAGTGGTTCCGGCGGGTCGAGCCGGTGGTTCGCGCGTGTCCGGCAGGTGGTTGCAGTCTGTCTGGCAGGTGGTTCTGAGGTGTCCGGCAGGAGGTTCTGGCACGTCTGTGAGATTGTGCCGGCATGCCCTTCACGTGATTCCGGCTTGTCCCCCATGTGGTTCTGGTGTAGCGGGCAGGTGATTTTGGTGTGTCCTGCAGTTGGGACCGGTGAGTCAAGCAGGTGGTTCCGGCGAGTGTTTCCTGTGGTTCCAGTCTGTCCGGGAGATGGTTCCGGCCTGTCCGGCACGTGCTTCTGGCACTTCTGAGAGGTTGTGCTGGCATGCCCGGCAGGTGATTCCGGCGTGTCCGCCAAGTGGTTCTGGCGTAGCCGGCAAGTGATTTTGGCGTGTCCGGCAGGTGGTTCTGGTACGTCTCAGAGGAGGTTCCACATGCCCAACAGGTGATTCCGGACTCTCTGCCACATGGTTCTGGCGCATCTGAGAGGTGGTTCCAACTTGCCCGGCAGGTGATTCTGGAGTGTCCGACAAGTGGTTGTGTAGTAGCCGGCTGGTGATTTTGGCGTGTCCGGCAGGTGGTTCTGGCGAGTCAAGAACGTGGTCCCGGCGTGTCCGGCAGGTGATTCCGGTCTGTCCTGGAGGTGGTTCCGGAGTCTCTGCCGAGTGGTTGTGGCGTAGCCGGCAGGTGATTTTGGCGTGACCGGCAGGTGGTTCCGGCAAGCGCGGCAGGTGATTCCGAAGTGTTCACCAACTGGTTGTGGCGTAGCCGGCAGGTGATTTTGGCGTGTCCGGCAGGTGGTTCCGTCGTGCTCGGCAGGTGCTTCAGGCGTGGCCGGCAGGTGGTTCCAGTCTGTCCAGTACGTGTTTCCAGATTGTCCGGCACGTGGTTCTGGTACGTCTGAGAGGTGGTTCCGCCATGGCTGGCAGGTGATTCCGGACTGTCCCCCAGGTGGTTCTCGCACAGCCAGCTGTTGATTTTGGCCTGTCTGGCAGGTGGTTCCGGCAAGGGGAGCAGGTGGCTCTGGCGTGCTCGGCAGGTGGTTCCGGCATGTCAGGCAGGTGGTTCCGGTCTGTCCCGTAGGTCGTTCCGGCATGTCCGGCACGTGCTTCTGGCACGTCTGAGAGGTGGTTCTGGCATGCCAGGCAGGTGATTCTGGAGTGTCGGTTAAGTGGTTCTGGTGTAGCCGGCAGTTCCTTTTGGCGTGTCCGGCACGATTGTCCTGCCAGTCGAGCAGGTGGTTCCGGCGAGCTCGGCAGGTGGTTCCAGCCTGTCCAGGATGTGGTTCCAGCGTGTCCGGAACGTGGTTCTGTTACTTCTGAGACATGGTTCCTGCATGCCAGGCAGGTGATTTTGGACTGTCCGCCAGGTGTTTCTAGCATAGCCAGCTGTTGATTTTGGCCTGTCTGGCAGGTGGTTCCGGCCTATCGAGCAGGCGGCTCCGGCGTGCTCGGCAGGTGGTTCCGGGATGTCTGGCAGGTGGTTCCGGTCTGTCCGGTAGGTGTTTCCGGCTTGTCCGACACGTCCATCTGGCATGTCTAAGAGGTGGTTCCGGCATGCCCGGCAGGTTATTCCGGAGTGTCTGCCGAGTGGTTCTGGCGTATCCAGCAGGTGATTTTGGTGTGTCCAGCAGGTGGTCCTCGGGAGTGGATCAGGTGGTTCCGGCATACTCGGCAGGTGGTACCGGCGTGTCCGGAACATGGTTCTGGCAAGTCTGAGAGGTGGTTCCGGCATGCCCGGCAGGTGATTCCGGAGTGTTCGCCAAGTGATTCTGGCGTAGCCGGCAGGTGATTTTGCATGTCCAGCGGTGGTTCCGGCGGGTCGAGCCGGTGGTTCCGGCGTGTCCGGCAGGTGGTTGCGGTCTGTCCGGCAGGTGGTGCTGGGGTGTCCGCCACGTGCTTCTGGTACGTCTGAGAGGTGGTTCCAGCATGCCCGGCAGGTCATCCCGGAGAGTTCTCCAAGTGGTTCTGGTGTACCCCGCAGGTGATTTTGGCGTGTCCGGCAGGTGGTTCCATCGTGCTCGGCAGGTGGTTCAGGCGTGGCCGGCAGGTGGTTCCAGTCTGTCCAGTAAGTGTTTCCAGCTTGTCCGGCACGTGGTTCTTGTACGTCTGAGAGGTGGTTCCGCCATGGCTGGCAGGTGATTCCGGACTGTCCCCCAGGTGGTTCTGGCATAGCCAGCAGTTGATATTGGCCTTTCCGGACGGTGGATCCGGCGAGTCGAGCTGGTGGCTTTGGCATGTTCAGCAGGTGGTTCCGGCGTGTCTGGCAGGTGGTTCCGTTCTGTCCGATAGGTCGTTCCGGCATGTCCGGCACGTGCTTCTGGAACGTGTGAGAGTTGGTTCTGGCATGCCAGGCAGGTGATTCTGGAGTGTCGGGTAAGTGGTTCTGGTGTAGCCGAAAGTTCATTTTGGCGTGTCCAGCACGTGGGTCGTGCGAGTCGAGCAGGTGGTTCCGGCGTGCTCGGCAGGTGCTTCCGGGGTCATTGGCACGTGGTTCTGGCATGTCTGAGAGGTGGTTCCGGCATGCCCGGCAGGTGATTCCGGAGTGTTCGCCAAGTGGTTCTGGCGTAGCCGGCAGGTGATTTTGGCGTGTCCGTCAGGTGGTTCCATCGTGCTCGGCAGGTGGTTCAGGCGTGGCCGGCAGGTGGTTCCAGTCTGTCCAGTAAGTGTTTCCAGCTTGTCCGGCACGTGGTTCTTGTACGTCTGAGAGGTGGTTCCGCCATGGCTGGCAGGTGATTCCGGACTGTCCCCCAGGTGGTTCTGGCATAGCCAGCAGTTGATATTGGCCTGTGCGGCCGGTGGATCTGGCGAGTCGAGCAGGTGGCTGTGGCGTGTTCAGCAGGTGGTTCCGGCATGTCTGGCAGGTGGTTCCGTTCTGTCCGATAGGTCGTTCCGGCATGTCCGGCACGTGCTTCTGGAACGTGTGAGAGGTGGTTCTGGCATGCCAGGCAGGTGATTCTGGAGTGTCGGGTATGTGGTTCCGGTGTAGCCGAAAGTTCATTTTGGCGTGTCCAGCACGTGGGTCGTGCGAGTCGAGCAGGTGGTTCCGGCGAGCTCGGCAGGTGGTTCCAGTCTTTCCAGGACGTGGTTCCAGCGTGTCCGGAACGTGGTTCTGTTACGTCTGAGAGGTGGTTCCTGCATGCCAGGCAGGTGATTTTGGACTGCCCGCCAGGTGTTTCTAGCATAGCCAGCTTTTGATTTTGGCCTGTCTGGCAGGTGGTTCCGGCCTATCGAGCAGGCGGCTCCGGCGTTCTCGGCAGGTGGTTCCGGGATGTCTGGCAGGTGGTTCCGGTCTGTCCGGTAGGTGTTTCCGGCGTGTCCGACACGTCCTTCTGGCATGTCTAAGAGGTGGTTCCGGCATGCCCGGCAGCTAATTCTGGAGTGTCTGCCGAGTGGTTCTGGCGTAGCCAGCAGGTGAATTTGGCGTGTCCAGCAGGTGGTCCTCAGGAGTGGATCAGGTGGTTCCGGCATACTCGGCAGGTGGTACCGGCGTGTCTGGAACATGGTTCTGGCAAGTCTGAGAGGTGGTTCCGGCATTCCCGACCTGTGATTCCGGAGTGTCCGCCAAGTGGTTCTGGCGTACTCGGCAGGTGATTTTGGCGTGTCCGGCAGATGTTTCTTGCGAGTCGAGCAGGTGGCTCAGGCATGCTCAGCAGGTGCTTCCGGCGTGTCCGGCATGAGGTTCTGGTGTGTCTGAGAGCTGGTTCTGGCATGTCCGGCAGATGATTTCGGAGTGTCCACAAAGTGGTTCTGGCATAGCCAGCAGTTAATATTGGCCTGTCCGGCAGGTGGTTCCAGCAAGTCGAACAGGTGGCTCCGGCGTGCTCGGCAGGTGGTTCCGGTCTGTCCGGTAGGTGATTCCGGCATGTCCGGCACGTGCTTCCAGCACGTCTGAGAGGTGGTTCCGGCATGCGCGACAGGTGATTTCGGAGTGTCCGCCAGGTGGTTCTGGCGTACCCGGCAGTTGATTTTGGTGTGTCCGGCAGGTGTTTCTGGCGAGTCGAGCAGGTGGTTCCGGCGTGCTCGGCAGGTGCTTCCGGGGTCATTGGCACGTGGTTCTGGCATATCTGAGAGGTGGTTCCGGCATGCCCGGCAGGTGATTCCGGAGTGTTCCCCAAGTGTTTCCGGCGTAGCCGGCAGGTGATTTTGCATGTCCGGGGGTGGTTCCGGCGAGTCGCGCCGGTGGTTCCGGCGTGTCCGGCAGCTGGTTCCGGTCTGTCCGGCAGGGTGTTCTGGGGTGTCCGGCACGAGGTTCTGGCACGTCTGAGAGATTGTGACGGCATGCCCTTCACGTGATTCCGGCTTGTCTGCCAAGTGCTTCTGGTGTAGCAGGCAGGTGATTTTGGCACGTCTGGCAGGTGTTTCTTGCGAGTCGAGCAGGTGGCTCAGGCATGCTCAGCAGGTGCTTCTGGCGTCTCCGGCAGGTTGTTCTGGTGTGTCTGAGAGCTGCTTCTGGCGTGTCTGGCAGATGATTCCGGAGTGACCACCAAGTGGTTCTGGCATACCCGGCCGGTGGTTTTTGCGTGTCAGGTAGGTGGTTCCGGCGATTCGAGCAGGTGGTTCCAGTGTGCTCGGCAGGTGGTTCAGGCGGGTCTGGCAGGTGGTTTCAGTCTGTTCGGGGTGTGGTTCCGGCATCTCGGGCACATGGTTCTGGCACGTCTGAGATGTGGTTCTGGCAGGCCCGACAGGTGTTTCCGGAGTGTCCGCCAAGCGGTTCTGGCGTAGCTGGCAGGTGATATTGGCGTGACCGGCAGGTGCTTCCAGCAAGCCCGGCAGTTGATTCCGAAGTGTTCACCAACTGGTTGTGGCGTAGCCGGCAGGTGATTTTGGCGTGTCCAGCAGGTGGTTCTGTGGAGTGGATCAGGAACTTCCGGCCTTCTCAGCAGGTGCTTCCGCAGTCTCCAGCATGTTGTTGTGGCACCTCTGAGAGGTGGTTCCAACATGCCCGGCAGGTGATTCTGGAGTGTCCGACAAGTGGTTGTGGAGTAGCCGGCTGGTGATTTTGGCGTGTGCGGCAGGTGGTTCTGGCGAGTCAAGCAGGTGGTCCCGGCGTGTCCGGCAGGTGATTCCGGTCTGTCCTGGAGGTGGTTCCGGAGTCTCTGCCGAGTGGTTCTGGCGTAGCCGGCAGGTGATTTTGGCGTGTCCGGCAGGTGGTTCCGGCGAGTCGAGCAGGTGGTTCCGGCGTGTCCGGCAGGTGATTCCGGTCTGTCCTGGAGGTGGTACCGGAGTCTCTGCCGAGTGGTTCTGGCGTAGCCGGCAGGTGATTTTAGTGTGACCGGCAGGTGGTTCCGGCAAGCGTGGCACGTGATTCCGAAGTGTTCACCAACTGGTTGTGGCGTAGCCGGCAGGTGATTTTGGCGTGTTCGGCAGGTGGTTCTGGCGAGTCGAGAAGGTGGTTCTGGCGTGTCCGGCAGGTGTTTGCAGTCTGTCCATGACGTGGTTCTGGCATGCCCTCCAGGTGATTCTGGAGTGTTCACCAAGTGGTTTTGGCATAGCCGGCATATGATTTTGGACTGTCAGGCAGGTGGTTCCGGCATGTCCAGCAGGTGTTTCCGGCGAGTTCGGCAGTTGCTTGAAGTCTCTCCGGCATGTGGTTCCGGCACCTCTGAGAGGTGGTTCCGGCATGCCCGGCAGCTGATACCGGAGTGTCTGCCGAGTGGTTGTGGCGTAGCCGGCAGGTGATTTTGGCGTGTCCGGCAGGTGGTTCTGGCGAGTCGAGCAGGTGGTTCCGGCGTGCTCGACAGGTGCTTCCGGGGTCATTGGCACGTGGTTCTGGCATGTCTGAGAGGTGGTTCCGGCATGCCCGGCAGGTGATTCCGGAGTGTTCGCCAAGTGGTTCTGGCGTAGCCGGCAGGTGATTTTGCATGTCCGGCGGTGGTTCCGGCGGGTCGAGCCGGTGGTTCCGGCGTGTCCGGCAGGTGGTTGCGGTCTGTCCAGCAGGTGGTGCTGGGGTGTCCGCCACGTGCTTCTGGTACGTCTGAGAGGTGGTTCCAGCATGCCCGGCAGGTCATCCCGGAGAGTTCTCCAAGTGGTTCTGGTGTACCCCGCAGGTGATTTTGGCGTGACCGGCAGGTGGTTCCATCGTGCTCGGCAGGTGGTTCAGGCGTGGCCGGCAGGTGGTTCCAGTCTGTCCAGTAAGTGTTTCCAGCTTGTCCGGCACGTGGTTCTTGTACGTCTGAGAGTTGGTTCCGCCATGGCTGGCAGGTGATTCCGGACTGTCCCCCAGGTGGTTCTGGCATAGCCAGAAGTTGATATTGGCCTGTCCGGACGGTGGA
This sequence comes from Equus przewalskii, assembly GCF_037783145.1. Lineage (NCBI taxonomy): Eukaryota > Metazoa > Chordata > Mammalia > Perissodactyla > Equidae > Equus > Equus przewalskii. The sequence goes on along the minus strand of NW_027227794.1, from coordinate 2,538 downwards.
TCCGGCGAGTCGTGCAGGTGGCTGTGGCGTGTTCAGCAGGTGGTTCCGGCATGTCTGGCAGGTGGTTCCGTTCTGTCCGATAGGTCGTTCCGGCATGTCCGGCACGTGCTTCTGGAACGTGTGAGAGGTGGTTCTGGCATGGCAGGCAGGTGATTCTGGAGTGTCGGGTATGTGGTTCTGGTGTAGCCGAAAGTTCATTTTGGCGTGTCCAGCACGTGGGTCGTGCGAGTCGAGCAGGTGGTTCCGGAGTGCTCGGCAGGTGGTTCCAGTCTGTCCAGGACGTGGTTCCAGCGTGTCCGGCTCGTGGTTCCGTTACATCTGAGAGGTGGTTCCTGAATGCCCGGCAGGTGATTCCGGACTGTCCGCCAGATGGTTCTCGCATAGCCAGCTGTTGATTTTGGCCTGTCTGGCAGGTGCTTCCGGTGAGTCGAACAGGTGGCTCCGGCGTGCTCGGCAGGTGGTTCAGGCGGGTCTGTCAGGTGGTCTCCGTCTGTTCCGGGAGTGGTTCCGGCATTACACGCACAAGGTCCTGGCACGTCTGAGATGTAGTTCTGGCCGGCCCGACAGGTGTTTCCGCAGTGTCGACAAGTGGTTCTGGCGTAGTTGGCAGGTGATTTTGACATGACCGGCAGGTGGTTCCAGCAAGCCCGGCAGGTGATGGGGAAGTGTTCACCAACTGGTTGTGGCGAAGCCGGCAGGAGATTTTTGCATGACTGGCAGGTGGTTCTGGCGAGTCGAGCAGGTGGTTCCGGCATGCTCGGCAGGTGCTTCTGGTGTCATCGGCACGTGGTTCTGGCATGTCTGAGAGGTGGTTCCGGCATGCCCGGCAGGTGATTCCGGAGTGTTTGCCAAGTGGTTCTGGTGTAGCCGGCAGGTGATTTTGCATGTCTGGCAGTGGTTCCGGCGGGTCGAGCCGGTGGTTCGCGCGTGTCCGGCAGGTGGTTGCAGTCTGTCTGGCAGGTGGTTCTGAGGTGTCCGGCAGGAGGTTCTGGCACGTCTGTGAGATTGTGCCGGCATGCCCTTCACGTGATTCCGGCTTGTCCCCCATGTGGTTCTGGTGTAGCGGGCAGGTGATTTTGGTGTGTCCTGCAGTTGGGACCGGTGAGTCAAGCAGGTGGTTCCGGCGAGTGTTTCCTGTGGTTCCAGTCTGTCCGGGAGATGGTTCCGGCCTGTCCGGCACGTGCTTCTGGCACTTCTGAGAGGTTGTGCTGGCATGCCTGGCAGGTGATTCCGGCGTGTCCGCCAAGTGGTTCTGGCGTAGCCGGCAAGTGATTTTGGCGTGTCCGGCAGGTGGTTCTGGTACGTCTCAGAGGAGGTTCCACATGCCCAACAGGTGATTCCGGACTCTCTGCCACATGGTTCTGGCGCATCTGAGAGGTGGTTCCAACTTGCCCGGCAGGTGATTCTGGAGTGTCCGACAAGTGGTTGTGTAGTAGCCGGCTGGTGATTTTGGCGTGTCCGGCAGGTGGTTCTGGCGAGTCAAGAACGTGGTCCCGGCGTGTCCGGCAGGTGATTCCGGTCTGTCCTGGAGGTGGTTCCGGAGTCTCTGCCGAGTGGTTGTGGCGTAGCCGGCAGGTGATTTTGGCGTGACCGGCAGGTGGTTCCGGCAAGCGCGGCAGGTGATTCCGAAGTGTTCACCAACTGGTTGTGGCGTAGCCGGCAGGTGATTTTGGCGTGTCCGGCAGGTGGTTCCGTCGTGCTCGGCAGGTGCTTCAGGCGTGGCCGGCAGGTGGTTCCAGTCTGTCCAGTACGTGTTTCCAGATTGTCCGGCACGTGGTTCTGGTACGTCTGAGAGGTGGTTCCGCCATGGCTGGCAGGTGATTCCGGACTGTCCCCCAGGTGGTTCTCGCACAGCCAGCTGTTGATTTTGGCCTGTCTGGCAGGTGGTTCCGGCAAGGGGAGCAGGTGGCTCTGGCGTGCTCGGCAGGTGGTTCCGGCATGTCAGGCAGGTGGTTCCGGTCTGTCCCGTAGGTCGTTCCGGCATGTCCGGCACGTGCTTCTGGCACGTCTGAGAGGTGGTTCTGGCATGCCAGGCAGGTGATTCTGGAGTGTCGGTTAAGTGGTTCTGGTGTAGCCGGCAGTTCCTTTTGGCGTGTCCGGCACGATTGTCCTGCCAGTCGAGCAGGTGGTTCCGGCGAGCTCGGCAGGTGGTTCCAGTCTGTCCAGGATGTGGTTCCAGCGTGTCCGGAACGTGGTTCTGTTACTTCTGAGACATGGTTCCTGCATGCCAGGCAGGTGATTTTGGACTGTCCGCCAGGTGTTTCTAGCATAGCCAGCTGTTGATTTTGGCCTGTCTGGCAGGTGGTTCCGGCCTATCGAGCAGGCGGCTCCGGCGTGCTCGGCAGGTGGTTCCGGGATGTCTGGCAGGTGGTTCCGGTCTGTCCGGTAGGTGTTTCCGGCTTGTCCGACACGTCCATCTGGCATGTCTAAGAGGTGGTTCCGGCATGCCCGGCAGGTTATTCCGGAGTGTCTGCCGAGTGGTTCTGGCGTATCCAGCAGGTGATTTTGGTGTGTCCAGCAGGTGGTCCTCGGGAGTAC
>NW_027227793.1:0-20692 GCF_037783145.1 Equus przewalskii | reverse complement strand
CCTGTCCGGCGGGTGGTTCCAGCGAGTCGAACAGGTGGCTCCGGCGTGCTCGGCAGGTGGTTCCGGTCTGTCCGGTAGGTGATTCCGGCGTGTCCGGCACGTGCTTCCGGCACGTCTGAGAGGTGGTTCCGGCATGCGCGACAGGTGATTTCGGAGTGTCCGCCAGGTGGTTCTGGCGTACCCGGCAGGTGATTTTGGCGTGTCCGGCAGGTGTTTCTGGCGAGTCGAGCAGGTGGCTCCGGCATGCTCGGCAGGTGCTTCAGGCGTCTCTGGCACTTGGTTCTGGTATGTCTTAGAGGGTTCTGGTATGTCTGAGAGCTGGTTCCGGCATGTCCGGCAGATGATTCCGGAGTGTCCGCCAAGTGGTTCTGGCATACCCGGCTGGTGATTTTGGCATGTCAGGTAGGTGGTTCCGGCGAGTCGAGCAGGTGGCTCCGGCGTGCTCGGCAGGTTGTTCAGAAGGGTCTGGCAGGTGTTTTCCGTCTGTTCGGGGTGTGGTTCCAGCATCTCATGCACATGGTTATGGCACGTCTGAGATGTGGTTGCGGCCGGCCCGACAGGTGTTTCCACAGTGTCCGCCAAGTGGTACTGGCGTAGTTGGCAGGTGATTTTGGCATGACCGGCAGGTGGTTCCAGCAAGCCCGGCAGGTGATTCCGAAGTGTTCCCCAACTGGTTGTGGCGTAGCCGGCAGGTGATTTTTGCGTGTCCGGCAGGTGGTTCTGGCGAGTCGAGCAGGTGGTTCCGGCGTGCTCGGCAGGTGCTTCCGGGGTCATTGGCACGTGGTTCTGGCATATCTGAGAGGTGGTTCCGGCATGCCCGGCAGGTGATTCCGGAGTGTTCGCCAAGTGTTTCCGGCGTAGCCGGCAGGTGATTTTGCATGTCCAGCGGTCGTTCCGGCGGGTCGAGCTGGTGGTTCCGGCGTGTCCGGCAAGTGGTTCCACTCTGTCCGGCAGGTGGTTCTGTGGTGTCCGGCACGAGGTTCAGTCTGAGAGGCTGTGCCGGCATGCCCCTCACGTGATTCCGGCTTGTCCCCGAAGTGGTGCTGGTGTAGCGGGCAGGTGATTTTGGCATGTCCGGCAGGTGGTTCAGGCGAGTTGAGCAGGTGGTTGCAACGTGCTTGGCAGGTGCTTCCGGCGTCTCCGGCACGTGTTTCTGGCACATCTGACAGGTGGTTCCGGCATGCCCGAAAGGTGATTCCGGTCTGTCCGGTAGGTGGTTCCGGCGTGCACGGCACGTGGTTCTGGTACGTCTCAGAGGTGGTTGCGTATGCCCAACAGGTGATTCCGGACTGTCCGCCACGTGCGTTCTGGCACGTCTGAGAGGTGGTTCCAACATGCCCGGCAGGTCATTTCGAGAGTCGTCCAAGTGGTTCTGGCGTAGCCCGCAGGTGATTGTGGCGTGTCCGGCAGGTGGTTCCGCCGTGCTCGGCAGGTGGTTCAGGCATGGCCGTCACGTGGTTCCAGTCTGTCCAGGACGTGTTTCCAGCTTCTCCGGCAGGTGGTTCTGGTACGTCTGAGAGGTGGTTCCGCCATGGCTGGCAGGTGATCCCGGACTGTCCCCGAGGTGGTTTTGGCATAGCCAGCAGTTGATATTGGCCTGTCCGGCAGGTGGTTCCAGCGAGTCGAACAGGTGGCTCCGGCGTTCTTGGCAGGTGGTTCCGGTCTGTCCGGTAGGTGTTTCCGGCGTGTCTGGCACGTGCTTCCGGCACGTCTGAGAGGTGGTTCCGGCATGCGCGGCAGGTGATTCCGTAGTGTCCGCCAGGTGGTTCTGGCATACCCGGCAGGGGATTTGGGCGTGTCCGGCAGGTGTTTCTGGCGATTCGAGCAGGTGGCTCCGGCATGCTCGGCAGGTGCTTCCGGCGTCTCCGGCACTTGGTTCCGGTGTGTCTGAGAGCTGGTTCCGGCATGTCCGGCAGATGATTCCGGAGTGTCCGCCAAGTGGTTCTGGCATACCCAGCAGGTGATTTTGGCGTGTCAGGGAGGTGGTACCGGTGAGTCGAGCAGGTGGTTCCGGCGTGCTCAGCAGGTGGTTCAGGCAGTTCTGGCAGGTGGTATCCGTCTGTTCGGGGTGTGGTTCCAGCATCTCATGAACACGTTTCTGGCACGTCTGAGATGTGGTTCCTGCCGGACCGACAGGTGTTTCCGCAGTGTCCGCCAAGCGGTTCTGGCGTAGTTGGCAGGTGACTTTGGCATGACTGACAGGTGGTTCCAGCAAGCCTGGCAGGTGATTCCAAAGTGTTCACCAACTGGTTGTGGCGTAGCCGGCAGGTGATTTTTGCGTGTCCGGCAGGTGGTTCTGGCGAGTCGAGCAGGTGGTTCCGGCGTGCTCGGCTGGTGCTTCCGGGGTCATTGGCACGTGGTTCTGGCATATCTGAGAGGTGGTTCCGGCATGCCCGGCAGGTGATTCCGGAGTGTTCGCCAAGTGTTTCCGGCGTAGCCGGCAGGTGATTTTGCATGTCCAGCGGTCGTTCCGGCGGGTCGAGCCGGTGGTTCCGGCGTGTCCGGCAGGTGGTTCCGGTCTGTCCGGCAGGTGGTTCTGTGGTGTGCGGCACGAGGTTCAGTCTGAGAGGCTGTGTCGGCATGCCCCTCACGTGATTCCGGCTTGTCCCCGAAGTGGTGCTGGTGTAGCGGGCAGGTGATTTTGGCGTGTCCGGCAGGTGGTTCAGGCGAGTTGAGCAGGTGGTTGCGACGTGCTCGGCAGGTGCTTCCGGCTTCTCCGGCACGTGTTTCTGGCACATCTGACTGGTGGTTCCTGCATGCCCAAAAGTTGATTGCGGTCTCTCAGGTAGGTGGTTCCGGCGTGCACGGCACATGGTTCTGGTACGTCTCAGAGGTGGTTGCGTATGCCCAACAGGTGATTCCGGACTGTCCGCCACGTGCTTCTGGCACGTCTGAGAGGTGGTTACAACATGCCAGGCAGGTCATTTCGGAGAGTCGTCCAATTGGTTCTGGCGTAGCCCGCAGGTGATTTTGGCGAGTCCGGCAGGTGGTTCCGCCGTGCTGGGCAGGTGGTTCAGGCATGGCCGTCACGTGGTTCCAGTCTGTCCAGGACGTGTTTCCAGCTTCTCCGGCAGGTGGTTCTGGTACGTCTGAGAGGTGGTTCCGCCATGGCTGACAGGTGATCCCGGACTGTCCCCCAGGTGGTGCTGGCATAGCCAGCAGTTGATATTGGACTCTCCGGCAGGTGGTTCCAGTGAGTCGAACAGGTGGCTCCGGCGTTCTTGGCAGGTGGTTCCGGTCTGTCCGGTAGGTGTTTCCGGCATGTCTGGCACGTGCTTCCGGCACGTCTGAGAGGTGGTTCCGGCATGCGCGGCAGGTGATTCCGTAGTGTCCGCCAGGTGGTTCTGGCATACCCGTCAGGTGATTTTGGCGTGTCCGGCAGGTGTTTCTGGGGAGTCGAGCAGGTGGTTCCGGCGTGCTCAGCAGGTGGTTCAGGCGGTTCTGGCAGGTGGTATCCGTCTGTTCGGGGTGTGGTTCCAGCATCTCATGAACACGTTTCTGGCACGTCTGAGATGTGGTTCCGGCCGGCCCGACAGGTGTTTCCGCAGTGTCCGCCAAGCGGTTCTGGCGTAGTTGGCAGGTGATTTTCTCATGACCGGCAGGTGGTTCCAGCAAGGCTGGCAGGTGATTCCAAATTGTTCACCAACTGGTTGTGGCGTAGCCGGCAGGTGATTTTTGCGTGATGGGCAGGTGGTTCTGGCGAGTCGAGCAGGTGGTTCCAGCGTGCTCGGCTGGTGCTTCCGGGGTCATTGGCACGGGGTTCTGGCATGTCTGAGAGGTGGTTCCGGCATGCGCGGCAGGTGATTCCGTAGTGTCCGCCAGGTGGTTCTGGCATACCCGGCAGGTGATTTAGGCTTGTCCGGCAGGTGTTTCTGGCGAGTCGAGCAGGTGGCTCCGGCATGCTCGGCAGGTGTTTCCGGCGTCTGCGGCACGTGGTTCTGGTGTGTCTGAGAGCTGGTTCCGGCATGTCCGGCAGATGATTCCGGAGTGTCCGCCAAGTGGTTCTGGCATACCCAGCAGGTGATTTTGGCGTGTCAGGGAGGTGGTACCGGTGAGTCGAGCAGGTGGTTCCGGCGTGCTCAGCAGGTGGTTCAGGCGGTTCTGGCAGGTGGTATCCGTGTGTTCGGGGTGTGGTTCCAGCATCTCATGAACACGTTTCTGGCACGTCTGAGATGTGGTTCCGGCCGGCCCGACAGGTGTTTCCGCAGTGTCCGCCAAGCGGTTCTGGCGTAGTTGGCAGGTGATTTTCTCATGACCGGCAGATGGTTCCAGCAAGCCTGGCAGGTGATTCCAAAGTGTTCACCAACTGGTTGTGGCGTAGCCGGCAGGTGATTTTTGCGTGTCCGGCAGGTGGTTCAGGCGAGTTGAGCAGGTGTTTGCGACGTGCTCGGCAGGTGCTTCCGGCGTCTCCGGCACGTGTTTCTGGCACATCTGACTGGTGGTTCCGGCATGCCCAAAATTTGATTCCGGTCTCTCGGTTAGGTGGTTCCGGCGTGCACGGCATGTGGTTCTGGTACGTCTCAGAGGTGGTTGCGTATGCCCAACAGGTGATTCCGGACTGTCCGCCACGTGCTTCTGGCACGTCTGAGAGGTGGTTCCAACATGCCCGGCAGGTCATTTCGGAGAGTCGTCCAAGTGGTTCTGGCGTAGCCCGCAGGTGATTTTGGCGTGTCGGGCAGGTGGTTCCGCCGTGCTCGGCAGGTGGTTCAGGCATGGCCGTCACGTGGTTCCAGTCTGTCCAGGACGTGTTTCCAGCTTCTCCAGCAGGTGGTTCTGGTACGTCTGAGAGGTGGTTCCGCCATGGCTGGCAGGTGATTCCGGACCGTCCCCCAGGTGGTTCTGGCATAGCCAGCAGTTGATATTGGCCTGTCCGGCAGGTGGTTCCAGCGAGTCGAACAGGTGGCTCCGGCATGCTCGGCAGGTGCTTCCGGCGTCTCCGGCACGTGGTTCTGGTGTGTCTGAGAGCTGGTTCCGGCATGTCCGGCAGATGATTCCGGAGTGTCCGCCAAGTGGTTCTGGCATACCCGGCTGGTGATTTTGGCATGTCAGGTAGGTGGTTCCGGCGAGTCGAGCAGGTGGCTCCGGCGTGCTCGGCAGGTTGTTCAGAAGGGTCTGGCAGGTGTTTTCTGTCTGTTCGGGGTGTGGTTCCAGCATCTCATGCACATGGTTCTGGCACGTCTGAGATGTGGTTGCGGCCGGCCCGACAGGTGTTTCCACAGTGTCCGCCAAGTGGTACTGGCGTAGTTGGCAGGTGATTTTGGCATGACCGGCAGGTGGTTCCAGCAAGCCCGGCAGGTGATTCCGAAGTGTTCCCCAACTGGTTGTGGCGTAGCCGGCAGGTGATTTTTGCGTGTCCGGCAGGCGGTTCTGGCGAGTCGAGCACGTGGTTCCGGCGTGCTCGGCAGGTGCTTCCGGGGTCATTGGCACGTGGTTCTGGCATATCTGAGAGGTGGTTCCGGCATGCCCAGCAGGTGATTCCGGAGTGTTCGCCAAGTGTTTCCGGCGTAGCCGGCAGGTGATTTTGCATGTCCAGCGGTCGTTCCGGCGGGTCGAGCCGGTGGTTCCGGCGTGTCCGGCAGGTGGTTCCGTTCTGTCCGGCAGGTCGTTCTGTGGTGTCCGGCACGAGGTTCAGTCTGAGAGGCTGTGCCGGCATGCCCCTCACGTGATTCCAGCTTGTCCCCGAAGTGGTGCTGGTGTAGCGGGCAGGTGATTTTGGCGTGTCCGGCAGGTGGTTCAGGCGAGTTGAGCAGGTGGTTGCGACGTGCTCGGCAGGTGCTTCCGGCGTCTCCGGCACGTGTTTCTGGCACATCTGACTGGTGGTTCCGGCATGCCCAAAATTTGATTCCGGTCTGTCCGGTAGGTGGTTCCAGCGTGCACGGCATGTGGTTCTGGTACGTCTCAGAGGTGGTTGCGTATGCCCAACAGGTGATTCCGGACTGTCCGCCACGTGCTTCTGGCACGTCTGAGAGGTGGTTCCAACATGCCCGGCAGGTCATTTCGAGAGTCGTCCAAGTGGTTCTGGCGTAGCCCGCAGGTGATTTTGGCGTGTCCGGCAGGTGGTTCCGCCGTGCTCGGCAGGTGGTTCAGGCATGGCCGTCACGTGGTTCCAGTCTGTCCAGGACGTGTTTCCAGCTTCTCCGGCAGGTGGTTCTGGTACGTCTGAGAGGTGGTTCCGCCATGGCTGGCAGGTGATCCCGGACTGTCCCCCAGGTGGTGCAGGCATAGCCAGCAGTTGATATTGGACTGTCCGGCAGGTGGTTCCAGTGAGTCGAACAGGTGGCTCCGGCGTTCTTTGCAGGTGGTTCCGGTCTGTCCGGTAGGTGTTTCCGGCGTGTCTGGCACATGCTTCCGGCACTTCTGAGAGGTGGTTCCGGCATGCGCGGCAGGTGATTCCGTAGTGTCCGCCAGGTGGTTCTGGCATACCCGGCAGGTGATTTTGGCGTGTCCGGCAGGTGGTTCAGGCGAGTCGAGCAGGTGGTTCCGGCCTGCTCGGCTGGTGCTTCCGGGGTCATTGGCACGGGGTTCTGGCATGTCTGAGAGGTGGTTCCTGCATGCCCGGCAAGTGATTCCGGAGTGTTCGCCAAGTGCTTCTGGCATAGTCGGCAGGTGATTTTGGCATGTCCGGCAGGTGGTTCAGGCGAGTTGAGCAGGTGGTTCCAACGTGCTTGGCAGGTGCTTCCGGCGTCTCCGGCACGTGTTTCTGGCACATCTGACAGGTGGTTCCGGCATGCCCGAAAGGTGATTCCGGTCTGTCCGGTAGGTGGTTCCAGCCTGCACGGCATGTGGTTCTGGTACGTCTCAGAGGTGGTTGCGCATGCCCAACAGGTGATTCCGGACTGTCCGCCACATGGTTCTGGCACGTCTGAGAGGTGGTTCCGGCATGTCCGGCAGATGATTCCGGAGTGTCCGCCAAGTGGTTCTGGCATACCCAGCAGGTGATTTTGGCGTGTCAGGGAGGTGGTACCGGTGAGTCGAGCAGGTGGTTCCGGCGTGCTCAGCAGGTGGTTCAGGCGGTTCTGGCAGGTGGTATCCGTCTGTTCGGGGTGTGGTTCCAGCATCTCATGAACACGTTTCTTGCACGTCTGAGATGTGGTTCCGGCCGGCCCGACAGGTGTTTCCGCAGTGTCCGCCAAGCGGTTCTGGTGTAGTTGGCAGGTGATTTTCTCATGACCGGCAGGTGGTTCCAGCAAGCCTGGCAGGTGATTCCAAAGTGTTCACCAACTGGTTGTGGCATAGCCGGCAGGTGATTTTTGCGTGATCGGCAGGTGGTTCTGGCATGTCTGAGAGGTGGTTCCTGCATGCCCGGTAAGTGATTCCGGAGTGTTCGCCAAGTGCTTCTGACATAGTCGGCAGGTGATTTTGGCATGTCCGGCAGGTGGTTCAGGCGAGTTGAGCAGGTGGTTCCAACGTGCTTGGCAGGTGCTTCCGGCGTCTCCGGCACGTGTTTCTGGCACATCTGAGAGTTGGGTCCGGCATGCCCGAAAGGTGATTCCGGTCTGTCCGGTAGGTGGTTCCAGCCTGCACGGCATGTGGTTCTGGTACGTCTCAGAGGTGGTTGCGCATGCCCAACAGGTGATTCCGGACTGTCCGCCACATGGTTCTGGCACGTGTGAGAGGTGGTTCCGGCATGCCCGGCAGGTCATCCCAGAGAGTCCTCCAAGTGGTTCTGGCATAACACGCAGGTGATTTTGGCGTGTCTGGCAGGTTGTTCCGTTGTGCTTGGCAGGTGGTTCAGGCTTGGCCGGCAGGTGGTTCCAGACTGTCCAGGACGTGTTTCCAGATTCTCCGGCAGGTGGTTCTGGTACGTCTGGGAGGTGGTTCCGCCATGGCTGGCAGGTGATTCTGGACCGTCCCGCAGGTGGTTCTGGCATAGCCAGCAGTTGATATTGGTATGTCCGGCAGGTGGTTCCAGCGAGTCGAGCAGGTGGCTCCGGCGTGCTCGGCAGGTTGTTCAGACGGGTCTGGCAGGTGTTTTCCGTCTGTTCGGGGTGTGCTTCCAGCATCTCATTCACATGGTTCTGGCACGTCTGAGATGTGGTTCCGGCCGGCCCGACAGGTGTTTCCACAGTGTCCGCCAAGTGGTACTGGCGTAGTTGGCAGGTGATGTTGGCATGACCGGCAGGTGGTTCCAGAAAGCCCGGCAGGTGATTCCGAAGTGTTCCCCAACTGGTTGTGGCGTAGCCGGCAGGTGATTTTTGCGTGTCCAGCAGGTGGTTCTGGCGAGTCGAGCAGGTGGTTCCGGCGTGCTCGGCAGGTGCTTCCGGGGTCATTGGCACGCGGTTCTGGCATATCTGAGAGGTGGTTCAGGCATGCCCGGCAGGTGATTCCGGAGTGTTCGCCAAGTGTTTCCGGCGTAGCCGGCAGGTGATTTTGCATGTCCAGCGGTCGTTCCGGCGGGTCGAGCCGGTGGTTCCGGCGTGTCCGGCAGGTGGTTCCGGTCTGTCCGGCAGGTGGTTCTGTGGTGTCCGGCACGAGGTTCAGTCTGAGAGGCTGTGCCCGCATGCCCCTCACGTGATTCCGGCTTGTCCCCGAAGTGGTGCTGGTGTAGCGGGCAGGTGATTTTGGCGTGTCCGGCAGGTGGTTCAGGCGAGTTGAGCAGGTGGTTGCGACGTGCTCGGCAGGTGCTTCCGGCGTCTCCGGCACGTGTTTCTGGCACATCTGACTGGTGGTTCCGGCATGCCCAAAAGTTGATTCCGGTCTGTCCGGGAGGTGGTTCCGGCGTGCACGGCACGTGGATCTGGTACGTCTCAGAGGTGGTTGCGTATGCCCAACAGGTGATTCCGGACTGTCCGCCACGTGCTTCTGGCACGTCTGAGAGGTGGTTCCAACATGCCCGGCAGGTCATTTCGGAGAGTCGTCCAAGTGGTTCTGGCGTAGCCCGCAGGTGATTTTGGCGTGTCGGGCAGGTGGTTCCGCCGTGCTCGGCAGGTGGTTCAGGCATGGCCGTCACGTGGTTCCAGTCTGTCCAGGACGTGTTTCCAGCTTCTCCGGCAGGTGGTTCTGGTACGTCTGAGAGGTGGTTCCGCCATGGCTGGCAGGTGATCCCGGACTGTCCCCCAGGTGGTTCTGGCATAGCCAGCAGTTGATATTGGCCTGTCCGGCAGGTGGTTCCAGCGAGTCGAACATGTGGCTCCGGCGTTCTTGGCAGGTGGTTCCGGTCTGTCCGGTAGGTGTTTCCGGCGTGTCTGGCACGTGCTTCCGGCACGACTGAGAGGTGATTCCGGCATGCACGGCAGGTGATTCCGTAGTGTCCGCCAGGTGGTTCTGGCATACCCGGCAGGTGATTTAGGCTTGTCCGGCAGGTGTTTCTGGCGAGTCGAGCAGGTGGCTCCGGCATGCTCGGCAGGTGCTTCCGGCGTCTGCGGCACGTGGTTCTGGTGTGTCTGAGAGCTGGTTCCGGCATGTCCGGCAGATGATTCCGGAGTGTCCGCCAAGTGGTTCTGGCATACCCAGCAGCTGATTTTGGCGTGTCAGGGAGGTGGTACCGGTGAGTCGAGCAGGTGGTTCCGGCGTGCTCAGCAGGTGGTTCAGGCGGTTCTGGCAGGTGGTATCCGTGTGTTCGGGGTGTGGTTCCAGCATCTCATGAACACGTTTCTGGCACGTCTGAGATGTGGTTCCGGCCGGCCCGACAGGTGTTTCCGCAGTGTCCGCCAAGCGGTTCTGGCGTAGTTGGCAGGTGATTTTCTCATGACCGGCAGGTGGTTCCAGCAAGCCTGGCAGGTGATTCCAAAGTGTTCACCAACTGGTTGTGGCGTAGCCGGCAGGTGATTTTGGCGTGTCCGGCAGGTGGTTCAGGCGAGTTGAGCAGGTGGTTGCGACGTGCTCGGCAGGTGCTTCCGGCGTCTCCGGCACGTGTTTCTGGCACATCTGACTGGTGGTTCCGGCATGCCCAAAATTTGATTCCGGTCTGTCCGGTAGGTGGTTCCAGCGTGCACGGCACGTGGTTCTGGTACGTCTCAGAGGTGGTTGCGTATGCCCAACAGGTGATTCCGGACTGTCCGCCACGTGCTTCTGGCACGTCTGAGAGGTGGTTCCAACATGCCCGGCAGGTCATTTCGAGAGTCGTCCAAGTGGTTCTGGCGTAGCCCGCAGGTGATTTTGGCGTGTCCGGCAGGTGGTTCCGCCGTGCTCGGCACGTGGTTCAGGCATGGCCGTCACGTGGTTCCAGTCTGTCCAGGACGTGTTTCCAGCTTCTCCGGCAGGTGGTTCTGGTACGTCTGAGAGGTGGTTCCACCATGGCTGGCAGGTGATCCCGGACTGTCCACCAGGTGGTTCTGGCATAGCCAGCAGTTGATATTGGCCTGTCCGGCAGGTGGTTCCAGCGAGTCGAACAGGTGGCTCCGGCGTTCTTGGCAGGTGGTTCCGGTCTGTCCGGTAGGTGTTTCCGGCGTGTCTGGCACGTGCTTCCGGCACGTCTGAGAGGTGGTTCCGGCATGCGCGGCAGGTGATTCCGTAGTGTCCGCCAGGTGGTTCTGGCATACCCGGCAGGGGATTTGGGCGTGTCCGGCAGGTGTTTCTGGCGAGTCGAGCAGGTGGCTCCGGCATGCTCGGCAGGTGCTTCCGGCGTCTCCGGCACTTGGTTCCGGTGTGTCTGAGAGCTGGTTCCGGCATGTCCGGCAGATGATTCCGGAGTGTCCGCCAAGTGGTTCTGGCATACCCAGCAGGTGATTTTGGCGTGTCAGGGAGGTGGTACCGGTGAGTTGAGCAGGTGGTTCCGGCGTGCTCAGCAGGTGGTTCAGGCAGTTCTGGCAGGTGGTATCTGTCTGTTCGGGGTGTGGTTCCAGCATCTCATGAACACGTTTCTGGCACGTCTGAGATGTGGTTCCAGCCGGCCCGACAGGTGTTTCCGCAGTGTCCGCCAAGCGGTTCTGGCGTAGTTGGCAGGTGACTTTGGCATGACTGGCAGGTGGTTCCAGCAAGCCTGGCAGGTGATTCCAAAGTGTTCACCAACTGGTTGTGGCGTAGCCGGCAGGTGATTTTTGCGTGATCGGCAGGTGGTTCTGGCGAGTCGAGCAGGTGGTTCCGGCGTGCTCGGCTGGTGCTTCCGGGGTCATTTGCACGGGGTTCTGGCATGTCTGAGAGGTGGTTCCTGCATGCCCGGCAAGTGATTCTGGAGTGTTCGCCAAGTGGTTCTGGCATAGTCGGCAGGTGATTTTCGCATGTCCGGCAGGTGGTTCAGGCGAGTTGAGCAGGTGGTTCCAACGTGCTTGGCAGGTGCTTCCGGCGTCTCCGGCACATGTTTCTACACATCTGACAGGTGGTTCCGGCATGCCCGAAAGTTGATTCCCGTCTGTCCGGTAGGTGGTTCCAGCCTGCACGGCATGTGGTTCTGGTACGTCTCAGAGGTGGTTGCGCATGCCCAACAGGTGATTCCGGACTGTCCGCCACATGGTTCTGGCACGTCTGAGAGGTGGTTCCGGCATGCCCGGCAGGTCATCCCAGAGAGTCCTCCAAGTGGTTCTGGCATAACACGCAGGTGATTTTGGCGTGTCTGGCAGGTTGTTCCGTTGTGCTTGGCAGGTGGTTCAGGCTTGGCCGGCAGGTGGTTCCAGACTGTCCAGGACGTGTTTCCAGCTTCTCCGGCAGGTGGATCTGGTACGTCTGAGAGGTGGTTCCGCCATGGCTGGCAGGTGATTCCGGACCGTCCCCCAGGTGGTTCTGGCATAGCCAGCAGTTGATATTGGCCTGTCCGGCAGGTGGTTCCAGCGAGTCGAACAGGTGGCTCCGGCGTGCTCGGCAGGTGGTTCCGGTCTGTCTGGTAGGTGATTCCGGCTTGTCCGGCACGTGCTTCCGGCACGTCTGAGAGGTGGTTCCGGCATGCGCGACAGGTGATTTCGGAGTGTCCGCCAGGTGGTTCTGGCGTACCCGGCAGGTGATTTTGGCGTGTCCGGCAGCTGTTTCTTGCGAGTCGAGCAGGTGGCTCCGGCATGCTCGGCAGGTGCTTCCGGCGTCTCCGGCACGTGGTTCTGGTGTGTCTGAGAGCTGGTTCCGGCATGTCCGGCAGATGATTCCGGAGTGTCCGCCAAGTGGTTCTGGCATACCCGGCTGGTGATTTTGGCATGTCAGGTAGGTGGTTCCGGCGAGTCGAGCAGGTGGCTCCGGCGTGCTCGGCAGGTTGTTCAGACGGGTCTGGCAGGTGTTTTCCGTCTGTTCGGGGTGTGGTTCCAGCATCTCATGCACATGGTTCTGGCACGTCTGAGATGTGGTTGCGGCCGGCCCGACAGGTGTTTCCACAGTGTCCGCCAAGTGGTACTGGCGTAGTTGGCAGGTGATTTTGGCATGACCGGCAGGTGGTTCCAGCAAGCCCGGCAGGTGATTCCGAAGTGTTCCCCAACTGGTTGTGGCGTAGCCGGCAGGTGATTTTTGCGTGTCCGGCAGGCGGTTCTGGCGAGTCGAGCACGTGGTTCCGGCGTGCTCGGCAGGTGCTTCCGGGGTCATTGGCACGTGGTTCTGGCATATCTGAGAGGTGGTTCCGGCATGCCCGGCAGGTGATTCCGGAGTGTTCGCCAAGTGTTTCCGGCGTAGCCGGCAGGTGATTTTGCATGTCCAGCGGTCGTTCCGGCGGGTCGAGCCGGTGGTTCCGGCGTGTCCGGCAGGTGGTTCCGGTCTGTCCGGCAGGTCGTTCTGTGGTGTCCGGCACGAGGTTCAGTCTGAGAGGCTGTGCCGGTATGCCCCTCACGTGATTCCAGCTTGTCCCCGCAGTGGTGCTGGTGTAGCGGGCAGGTGATTTTGGCGTGTCCAGCAGGTGGTTCAGGCGAGTTGAGCAGGTGGTTGCGACGTGCTCGGCAGGTGCTTCCGGCGTCTCCGGCACGTGTTTCTGGCACATCTGACTGGTGGTTCCGGCATGCCCAAAATTTGATTCCGGTCTGTCCGGTAGGTGGTTCCAGCGTGCACGGCACGTGGTTCTGGTACGTCTCAGAGGTGGTTGCGTATGCCCAACAGGTGATTCCGGACTGTCCGCCACGTGCTTCTGGCACGTCTGAGAGGTGGTTCCAACATGCCCGGCAGGTCATTTCGAGAGTCGTCCAAGTGGTTCTGGCGTAGCCCGCAGGTGATTTTGGCGTGTCCGGCAGGTGGTTCCGCCGTGCTCGGCAGGTGGTTCAGGCATGGCCGTCACGTGGTTCCAGTCTGTCCAGGACGTCTTTCCAGCTTCTCCGGCAGGTGGTTGTGGTACGTCTGAGAGGTGGTTCCGCCATGGCTGGCAGGTGATTCCGGACCGTCCCCCAGGTGGTTCTGGCATAGCCAGCAGTTAATATTGGCCTGTCCAGCGGGTGGTTCCAGCAAGTCGAACACGTGGCTCCGGCGTGCTCGGCAGGTGGTTCCGGTCTGTCCGGTAGGTGATTCCGGCGTGTCCGGCACGTGCTTCCGGCACGTCTGAGAGGTGGTTCCAGCATGCGCGACAGGTGATTTCGGAGTGTCCGCCAGGTGGTTCTGGCGTACCCGGCAGGTGATTTTGGCGTGTCCGGCAGGTGTTTCTTGCGAGTCAAGCAGGTGGCTCCGGCATGCTCGGCAGGTGCTTCAGGCGTCTCCGGCACTTGGTTCTGGTATGTCTGAGAGCTGGTTCCGGCATGTCCGGCAGATGATTCCGGAGTGTCCGCCAAGTGGTTCTGGCATACCCGGCTGGTGATTTTGGCATGTCAGGTAGGTGGTTCCGGCGAGTCGAGCAGGTGGCTCCGGCGTGCTCGGCAGGTTGTTCAGAAGGGTCTGGCAGGTGTTTTCCGTCTGTTCGGGGTGTGGTTCCAGCATCTCATGCACATGGTTATGGCACGTCTGAGATGTGGTTGCGGCCGGCCCGACAGGTGTTTCCACAGTGTCCGCCAAGTGGTACTGGCGTAGTTGGCAGGTGATTTTGGCATGACCGGCAGGTGGTTCCAGCAAGCCCGGCAGGTGATTCCGAAGTGTTCCCCAACTGGTTGTGGCGTAGCCGGCAGGTGATTTTTGCGTGTCCGGCAGGTGGTTCTGGCGAGTCGAGCAGGTGGTTCCGGCGTGCTCGGCAGGTGCTTCCGGGGTCATTGGCACGTGGTTCTGGCATATCTGAGAGGTGGTTCCGGCATGCCCGGCAGGTGATTCCGGAGTGTTCGCCAAGTGTTTCCGGCGTAGCCGGCAGGTGATTTTGCATGTCCAGCGGTCGTTCCGGCGGGTCGAGCCGGTGGTCCCGGCGTGTCCGGCAAGTGGTTCCACTCTGTCCGGCAGGTGGTTCTGTGGTGTCCGGCACGAGGTTCAGTCTGAGAGGCTGTGCCGGCATGCCCCTCACGTGATTCCGGCTTGTCCCCGAAGTGGTGCTGGTGTAGCGGGCAGGTGATTTTGGCGTGTCCGGCAGGTGGTTCAGGCGAGTTGAGCAGGTGGTTGCGACGTGCTCGGCAGGTGCTTCCGGAGTCTCCGGCACTTGGTTACGGTGTGTCTGAGAGCTGGTTCCGGCATGTCCGGCAGATGATTCTGGAGTGTCCGTCAAGTGGTTCTGGCATACCCAGCAGGTGATTTTGGTGTGTCAGGTAGGTGGTACCGGTGAGTCGAGCAGGTGGTTCCGGCGTGCTCAGCAGGTGGTTCAGGCGGTTCTGGCAGGTGGTATCCGTCTGTTCGGGGTGTGGTTCCAGCATCTCATGAACACGTTTCTGGCACGTCTGAGATGTGGTTCCAGCCGGCCCGACAGGTGTTTCCGCAGTGTCCGCCAAGCGGTTCTGGCGTAGTTGGCAGGTGACTTTGGCATGACTGGCAGGTGGTTCCAGCAAGCCTGGCAGGTGATTCCAAAGTGTTCCCCAACTGGTTGTGGCGTAGCCGGCAGGTGATTTTTGCGTGATCGGCAGCTGGTTCTGGCGAGTCGAGTAGGTGGTTCCTGCGTGCTCGGCTGGTGCTTCCGGGGTCATTGGCACGGGGTTCTGGCATGTCTGAGAGGTGGTTCCTGCATGCCCGGCAAGTGATTCCGGAGTTTTCGCCAAGTGGTTCTGGCATAGTCGGCAGGTGATTTTGGCATGTCCGGCAGGTGGTTCAGGCGAGTTGAGCAGGTGGTTCCAACGTGCTTGGCAGGTGCTTCCGGCGTCTCCGGCACATGTTTCTGGCACATCTGACAGGTGGTTCCGGCATGCCCGAAAGGCGATTCCCGTCTGTCCGGTAGGTGGTTCCGGCGTGCAAGGCACGTGGTTCTGGTACGTCTCAGAGGTGGTTGCATATGCCCAACAGGTGATTCCGGACTGTCCCCCACGTGCTTCTGGCACGTCTGAGAGGTGGTTCCAACATGCCCGGCAGGTCATTTCGGAGAGTCGTCCAAGTGGTTCTGGCGTAGCCCGCAGGTGATTGTGGCGTGTCCGGCAGGTGGTTCCGCCGTGCTCGGCACGTGGTTCAGGCATGGCCGTCACGTGGTTCCAGTCTGTCCAGGACGTCTTTCCAGCTTCTCCGGCAGGTGGTTCTGGTACGTCTGAGAGGTGGTTCCGCCATGGCTGGCAGGTGATCCCGGACTGTCCCCCAGGTGGTTCTGGCATAGCCAGCAGTTGATATTGGCCTGTCCGGCAGGTGGTTCCAGCGAGTCGAACAGGTGGCTCCGGGGTTCTTGGCAGGTGGTTCCGGTCTGTCCGGTACGTGTTTCCGGCGTGTCTGGCACGTGCTTCCGGCACGTCTGAGAGGTGGTTCCGGCATGCGCGGCAGGTGATTCCTTAGTGTCCGCCAGGTGGTTCTGGCATACCCGGCAGGGGATTTTGGCGTGTCCGGCAGGTGTTTCTGGCGAGTCGAGCAGGTGGCTCCGGCATGCTCGGCAGGTGCTTCCGGCGTCTCCGGCACTTGGTTCCGGTGCGTCTGAGAGCTGGTTCCGGCATGTCCGGCAGATGATTCCGCAGTGTCCGTCAAGTGGTTCTGGCATACCCAGCAGGTGATTTTGGCGTGTCAGGTAGGTGGTACCGGTGAGTCGAGCAGGTGGTTCCGGCGTGCTCAGCAGGTGGTTCAGGCAGTTCTGGCAGATGGTATCCGTCTGTTCGGGGTGTGGTTCCAGCATCTCATGCACATGGTTCTGGCACGTCTGAGATGTGGTTGCGGCTGGCCCGACAGGTGTTTCCAGAGTGTCCGCCAAGTGGTACTGGCGTAGTTGGCAGGTGATTTTGGCATGACCGGCAGGTGGTTCCAGCAAGCCCGGCAGGTGATTCCGAAGTGTTCCCCAACTGGTTGTGGCGTAGCCGGCAGGTGATTTTTGCGTGTCCGGCAGGCGGTTCTGGCGAGTCGAGCAGGTGGTTCCGGTGTGCTCGGCAGGTGCTTCCGGGGTCATTGGCACGTGGTTCTGGCATATCTGAGAGGTGGTTCCGGCATGCCCGGCAGGTGATTCCGGAGTGTTCGCCAAGTGTTTCCGGCGTAGCCGGCAGGTGATTTTGCATGTCCAGCGGTCGTTCCGGCGGGTCGAGCCGGTGGTTCCGGCGTGTCCGGCAGGTGGTTCCGGTCTGTCCGGCAGGTGGTTCTGTGGTGTGCGGCACGAGGTTCAGTCTGAGAGGCTGTGCCGGAATGCCCCTCACGTGATTCCGGCTTGTCCCCGAAGTGGTGCTGGTGTAGCGGGCAGGTGATTTTGGCATGTCCGGCAGGTGGTTCAGGCGAGTTGAGCAGGTGGTTGCGACGTGCTCGGCAGGTGCTTCCGGCGTCTCCGGCACGTGTTTCTGGCACATCTGACAGGTGGTTCCGGCATGCCCAAATTTTGATTCCGGTCTGTCTGGTAGGTGGTTCCGGCGTGCACAGCACGTGGTTCTGGTACGTCTCAGAGGTGGTTGCGTATGCCCAACAGGTGATTCCGAACTGTCCGCCACGTGCATCTGGCACGTCTGAGAGGTGGTTCCAACATGCCCGGCAGGTCATTTCGAGATTCGTCCAAGTGGTTTTGGCGTAGCCCGCAGGTGATTGTGGCGTGTCCGGCAGGTGGTTCCGCTGTGCTCGGCAGGTGGTTCAGGCATGGCCGTCACGTGGTTCCAGTCTGTCCAGGACGTGTTTCCAGCTTCTCTGGCAGGTGGTTCTGGTACGTCTGAGAGGTGGTTCCGCCATGGCTGGCAGGTGATCCCGGACTGTCCCCCAGGTGGTTTTGGCATAGCCAGCAGTTGATATTGGCCTGTCCGGCAGGTGGTTCCAGCGAGTCGAACAGGTGGCTCCGGGGTTCTTGGCAGGTGGTTCCGGTCTGTCCGGTAGGTGTTTCCGGCGTGTCTGGCACGTGCTTCCGGCACGTCTGAGAGGTGGTTCCGGCATGCTCGGCAGATGATTCCGGAGTGTCCGCCAAGTGGTTCTGGCATACCCAGCAGGTGATTTTGGCGTGTCAGGGAGGTGGTACCGGTGAGTCGAGCAGGTGGTTCCGGCGTGCTCAGCAGGTGGTTCAGGCGGTTCTGGCAGGTGGTATCCGTCTGTTCGGGGTGTGGTTCCAGCATCTCATGAACACGTTTCTGGCACGTCTGAGATGTGGTTCCGGCCGGCCCGACAGGTGTTTCCGCAGTGTCCGCCAAGCGGTTCTGGCGTAGTTGGCAGGTGACTTTGGCATGACTGGCAGGTGGTTCCAGCAAGCCTGGCAGGTGATTCCAAAGTGTTCACCAACTAGTTGTGGCGTAGCCGGCAGGTGATTTTTGCGTGATCGGCAGGTGGTTCTGGCGAGTCGAGCAGGTGGTTCCGGCGTGCTCGGCTGGTGCTTCCGGGGTCATTGGCACGGGGTTCTGGCATGTCTGAGAGGTGGTTCCTGCATGCCCGGCAAGTGATTCCGGAGTGTTCGCCAAGTGGTTCTGGCATAGTCGGCAGGTGATTTTGGCATGTCCGGCAGGTGGTTCAGGCGAGTTGAGCAGGTGGTTCCGACGTGCTTGGCAGGTGCTTCCGGCGTCTCCGGCACATGTTTCTACACATCTGACTGGTGGTTCCGGCATGCCCGAAAGTTGATTCCCGTCTGTCCGGTAGGTGGTTCCAGCCTGCACGGCATGTGGTTCTGGTACGTCTCAGAGGTGGTTGCGCATGCCCAACAGGTGATTCCGGACTGTCCGCCACATGGTTCTGGCACGTCTGAGAGGTGGTTCCGGCATGCCCGGCAGGTCATTCCGGAGAGTCGTCCAAGTGGTTCTGGCGTAACCCGCAGGTGATTTTGGCGTGTCTGGCAGGTTGTTCCGTCGTGCTCGGCAGGTGGTTCAGGCATGGCCGTCACGTGGTTCCAGACTGTCCAGGACGTGTTTCCAGCTTCTCCGGCAGGTGGTTCTGGTACGTCTGAGAGGTGGTTCCGCCATGGCTGGCAGGTGATTCCGGACCGTCCCCCAGGTGGTTCTGGCATAGCCAGCAGTTCATATTGGCCTGTCCGGCAGGTGGTTCCAGCGAGTCGAACAGGTGGCTCCGGCGTGCTCGGCAGGTGGTTCCGGTCTGCCGGAGGTGATTCCGGCGTGTCCGGCACGTGCTTCCGGCACGTCTGAGAGCTGGTTCCGGCATGCGCGACAGGTGATTTCGGAGTGTCCGCCAGGTGCTTCTGGCATACCCGGCAGGTGATTTTGGCGTGTCCGGTAGCTGTTTCCGGCGAGTCGAGCAGGTGGCTCCGGCATGCTCGGCAGGTTGTTCAGAAGGGTCTGGCAGGTGTTTTCCGTCTGTTCGGGGTGTGGTTCCAGCATCTCATGCACATGGTTCTGGCACGTCTGAGATGTGGTTGCGGCCGGCCCGACAGGTGTTTCCACAGTGTCCGCCAAGTGGTACTGGCGTAGTTGGCAGGTGATTTTGGCATGACCGGCAGGTGGTTCCAGCAAGCCCGGCAGGTGATTCCGAAGTGTTCCCCAACTGGTTGTGGCGTAGCCGGCAGGTGATTTTTGCGTGTCCGGCAGGCGGTTCTGGCGAGTCGAGCACGTGGTTCCGGCGTGCTCGGCAGGTGCTTCCGGGGTCATTGGCACGTGGTTCTGGCATATCTGAGAGGTGGTTCCGGCATGCCCAGCAGGTGATTCCGGAGTGTTCGCCAAGTGTTTCCGGCGTAGCCGGCAGGTGATTTTGCATGTCCAGCGGTCGTTCCGGCGGGTCGAGCCGGTGGTTCCGGCGTGTCCGGCAGGTGGTTCCGTTCTGTCCGGCAGGTCGTTCTGTGGTGTCCGGCACGAGGTTCAGTCTGAGAGGCTGTGCCCGCATGCCCCTCACGTGATTCCAGCTTGTCCCCGAAGTGGTGCTGGTGTAGCGGGCAGGTGATTTTGGCGTGTCCGGCAGGTGGTTCAGGCGAGTTGAGCAGGTGGTTGCGACGTGCTCGGCAGGTGCTTCCGGCGTCTCCGGCACGTGTTTCTGGCACATCTGACTGGTGGTTCCGGCATGCCCAAAATTTGATTCCGGTCTGTCCGGTAGGTGGTTCCAGCGTGCACGGCATGTGGTTCTGGTACGTCTCAGAGGTGGTTGCGTATGCCCAACAGGTGATTCCGGACTGTCCGCCACGTGCTTCTGGCACGTCTGAGAGGTGGTTCCAACATGCCCGGCAGGTCATTTCGAGAGTCGTCCAAGTGGTTCTGGCGTAGCCCGCAGGTGATTTTGGCGTGTCCGGCAGGTGGTTCCGCCGTGCTCGGCAGGTGGTTCACTCATGGCCGTCACGTGGTTCCAGTCTGTCCAGGACGTGTTTCCAGCTTCTCCGGCAGGTGGTTCTGGTACGTCTGAGAGGTGGTTCCGCCATGGCTGGCAGGTGATCCCGGACTGTCCCCCAGGTGGTGCAGGCATAGCCAGCAGTTGATATTGGACTGTCCGGCAGGTGGTTCCAGTGAGTCGAACAGGTGGCTCCGGCGTTCTTTGCAGGTGGTTCCGGTCTGTCCGGTAGGTGTTTCCGGCGTGTCTGGCACATGCTTCCGGCACTTCTGAGAGGTGGTTCCGGCATGCGCGGCAGGTGATTCCGTAGTGTCCGCCAGGTGGTTCTGGCATACCCGGCAGGTGATTTTGGCGTGTCCGGCAGGTGGTTCAGGCGAGTCGAGCAGGTGGTTCCGGCCTGCTCGGCTGGTGCTTCCGGCGTCATCGGCACGTGGTTCTGGCATGTCTGAGAGGTGGTTCCTGCATGTCCGGCAAGTGATTCCGGAGTGTCCGCCAAGTGGTTCTGGCATAGTCGGCAGGTGATTTTGGCATGTCAGGTAGGTGGTTCCGGCGAGTCGAGCAGGTGGTTCCGGCGTGCTCGGCAGGTGGTTCAGACGGGTCTGGCAGGTGTTTTCCGTCTGTTCGGGGTGTGGTTCCAGCATCTCATGCACATGGTTCTGGCACGTCTGAGATGTGGTTCCGGCCGGCCCGACAGGTGTTTCCGCAGTGTCCGCCAAGTGGTTCTGGCGTAGTTGGCAGGTGATGTTCGCATGACCGGCAGGTGGTTCCAGCAAGCCCGGCAGGTGATTCCAAAGTGTTCCCCAACTGGTTGTGGCGTAGCCGGCAGGTGATTTTTGCGTGTCCGGCAGGTGGTTCAGGCGAGTCGAGCAGGTGGTTCCGACGTGCTCGGCAGGTGCTTCCGGGGTCATTGGCACGTGGTTCTGGCACATCTGAGAGGTGGTTCCGGCATGCCCGGCAGGTGATTCCGGAGTGTTCGCCAAGTGTTTCCGGCGTAGCCGGCAGGTGATTTTGCATGTCCAGCGGTCGTTCCGGCGGGTCGAGCCGGTGGTTCCGGCGTGTCCGGCAGGTGGTTCCGGTCTGTCCGGCAGGTGTTTTCCTACACATCTGACAGGTGGTTCCGGCGTGCCCGAACGTCGATTCCCTTCTGTCCGGTAGGTGGTTCCAGCCTGCA
>NW_027227792.1:0-10128 GCF_037783145.1 Equus przewalskii | reverse complement strand
TTGGCAGGTGGCTCCGGCATGCTCGGCAGGTGCTTCCGGCGTCTCCGGCACGTGGTTCTGGTGTGTCTGAGAGCTGGTTCCGGCATGTCCGGCAGATGATTCCGGAGTGTCCGCCAAGTGGTTCTGGCATACCCGGCTGGTGATTTTGGCATGTCAGGTAGGTGGTTCCGGCGAGTCGAGCAGGTGGCTCCGGCGTGCTCGGCAGGTTGTTCACACGGGTCTGGCAGGTGTTTTCCGTCTGTTCGGGGTGTGGTTCCAGCATCTCATGCACATGGTTCCGGCACGTCTGAGATGTGGTTCCGGCCGGCCCGACAGGTGTTTCCACAGTGTCCGCCAAGTGGTACTGGCGTAGTTGGCAGGTGATTTTGGCATGACCGGCAGGTGGTTCCAGCAAGCCCGGCAGGTGATTCCGAAGTGTTCCCCAACTGGTTGAGGTGTAGCCGGCAGGTGATTTTTGCGTGTCCGGCAGGTGGTTCTGGCGAGTCGAGCAGGTGGTTCCGGCGTGCTCGGCAGGTGCTTCCGGGGTCATTGGCACGTGGTTCTGCCATATCTGAGAGGTGGTTCCGGCATGCCAGGCAGGTGATTCCGGAGTGTTCGCCAAGTGGTTGTGGCATAGTCGGCAGGTGATTTTGGCATGTCCGGCAAGTGGTTCAGGCGAGTTGAGCAGGTGGTTCCAACGTGCTTGGCAGGTGCTTCCGGCATCTCCGGCACGTGTTTCTGGCACATCTGACAGGTGGTTCCGGCATGCCCGAAAGGTGATTCCGCTCTGTCCGGTAGGTGGTTCCAGCCTGCACGTCATGTGCTTCTGGTACGTCTCAGAGGTGGTTGCGCATGCCCAACAGGTGATTCCGGACTGTCCGCCACATGGTTCTGGCACGTCTGAGAGGTGGTTCCGGCATGCCCGGCAGGTCATCCCAGAGAGTCCTGCAAGTGGTTCTGGCATAACACGCAGGTGATTTTGGCGTGTCTGGCAGGTTGTTCCGTTGTGCTTGGCAGGTGGTTCAGGCTTGGCCGTCAGGTGGTTCCAGACTGTCCAGGACGTGTTTCCAGCTTCTCCGGCAGGTGGTTCTGGTACGTCTGAGAGGTGGTTCCGCCATGGCTGGCAGGTGATTCCGGACCGTCCCCCATGTGGTTCTGGCATAGCCAGCAATTCATATTGGCCTGTCCGGCGGGTGGTTCCAGCGAGTCGAACAGGTGGCTCCGGCGTGCTCGGCAGGTGGTTCCGGTCTGTCCGGTAGGTGATTCCGGCGTGTCCGGCACGTGCTTCCGGCACGTCTGAGAGGTGGTTCTGGCATGCGCGACAGGTGATTTCGGAGTGTCCGCCAGGTGCTTCTGGCGTACCCGGCAGGTGATTTTGGCGTGTACGGCAGCTGTTTCTGGCGAGTCGAGCAGGTGGCTCCGGCATGCTCGGCAGGTGCGTCCGGCGTCTCCGGCACGTGGTTCTGGTGTGTCTGAGAGCTGGTTCCGGCATGTCCGGCAGATGATTCCGGAGTGTCCGCCAAGTGGTTCTGGCATACCCGGCTGGTGATTTTGGCATGTCAGGTAGGTGGTTCCGGCGAGTCGAGCAGGTGGCTCCGGCGTGCTCGGCAGGTTGTTCAGACGGGTCTGGCAGGTGTTTTCCGTCTGTTCGGGGTGTGGTTCCAGCATCTCATGCACATGGTTCTGGCACGTCTGAGATGTGGTTGCGGCCGGCCCGACAGGTGTTTCCACAGTGTCCGCCAAGTGGTACTGGCGTAGTTGGCAGGTGATTTTGGCATGACCGGCAGGTGGTTCCAGCAAGCCCGGCAGGTGATTCCGAAGTGTTCCCCAACTGGTTGTGGCGTAGCCGGCAGGTGATTTTTGCGTGTCCGGCAGGTGGTTCTGGCGAGTCGAGCAGGTGGTTCCGGCGTGCTCGGCAGGTGCTTCTGGGGTCATTGGCACGTGGTTCTGGCATATCTGAGAGGTGGTTCCGGCATGCCCGGCAGGTGATTCCGGAGTGTTCGCCAAGTGTTTCCGGCGTAGCCGGCAGGTGATTTTGCATGTCCAGCGGTCGTTCCGGCGGGTCGAGCTGGTGGTTCCGGCGTGTCCGGCAAGTGGTTCCACTCTGTCCGGCAGGTGGTTCTGTGGTGTCCGGCACGAGGTTCAGTCTGAGAGGCTGTGCCGGCATGCCCCTCACGTGATTCCGGCTTGTCCCCGAAGTGGTGCTGGTGTAGTGGGCAGGTGATTTTGGCGTGTCCGGCAGGTGGTTCAGGCGAGTTGAGCAGGTGGTTGCGACGTGCTCGGCAGGTGCTTCCGGCGTCTCCGGCACGTGTTTCTGGCACATCTGACAGGTGGTTCCGGCATGCCCAAAAGCTGATTCCGGTCTGTCTGGTAGGTGGTTCCGGCGTGCACAGCACGTGGTTCTGGGACGTCTCAGAGGTGGTTGCGTATGCCCAACAGGTGATTCCGGACTGTCCGCCACGTGCGTCTGGCACGTCTGAGAGGTGGTTCCAACATGCCCGGCAGGTCATTTCGAGAGTCGTCCAAGTGGTTCTGGCGTAGCCCGCAGGTGATTGTGGCGTGTCCGGCAGGTGGTTCCGCCGTGCTCGGCAGGTGGTTCAGGCATGGCCGTCACGTGGTTCCAGTCTGTCCAGGACGTGTTTCCAGCTTCTCCGGCAGGTGGTTCTGGTACGTCTGAGAGGTGGTTCCGCCATGGCTGGCAGGTGATCCCGGACTGTCCCCGAGGTGGTTTTGGCATAGCCAGCAGTTGATATTGGCCTGTCCGGCAGGTGGTTCCAGCGAGTCGAACAGGTGGCTCCGGCGTTCTTGGCAGGTGGTTCCGGTCTGTCCGGTAGGTGTTTCCGGCGTGTCTGGCACGTGCTTCCGGCACGTCTGAGAGGTGGTTCCGGCATGCGCGGCAGGTGATTCCGTAGTGTCCGCCAGGTGGTTCTGGCATACCCGGCAGGGGATTTGGGCGTGTCCGGCAGGTGTTTCTGGCGAGTCGAGCAGGTGGCTCCGGCATGCTCGGCAGGTGCTTCCGGCGTCTCCGGCACTTGGTTCCGGTGTGTCTGAGAGCTGGTTCCGGCATGTCCGGCAGATGATTCCGGAGTGTCCGCCAAGTGGTTCTGGCATACCCAGCAGGTGATTTTGGCGTGTCAGGGAGGTGGTACCGGTGAGTCGAGCAGGTGGTTCCGGCGTGCTCAGCAGGTGGTTCAGGCAGTTCTGGCAGGTGGTATCCGTCTGTTCGGGGTGTGGTTCCAGCATCTCATGAACACGTTTCTGGCACGTCTGAGATGTGGTTCCTGCCGGACCGACAGGTGTTTCCGCAGTGTCCGCCAAGCGGTTCTGGCGTAGTTGGCAGGTGACTTTGGCATGACTGACAGGTGGTTCCAGCAAGCCTGGCAGGTGATTCCAAAGTGTTCACCAACTGGTTGTGGCGTAGCCGGCAGGTGATTTTTGCGTGTCCGGCAGGTGGTTCTGGCGAGTCGAGCAGGTGGTTCCGGCGTGCTCGGCTGGTGCTTCCGGGGTCATTGGCACGTGGTTCTGGCATATCTGAGAGGTGGTTCCGGCATGCCCGGCAGGTGATTCCGGAGTGTTCGCCAAGTGTTTCCGGCGTAGCCGGCAGGTGATTTTGCATGTCCAGCGGTCGTTCCGGCGGGTCGAGCCGGTGGTTCCGGCGTGTCCGGCAGGTGGTTCCGGTCTGTCCGGCAGGTGGTTCTGTGGTGTGCGGCACGAGGTTCAGTCTGAGAGGCTGTGTCGGCATGCCCCTCACGTGATTCCGGCTTGTCCCCGAAGTGGTGCTGGTGTAGCGGGCAGGTGATTTTGGCGTGTCCGGCAGGTGGTTCAGGCGAGTTGAGCAGGTGGTTGCGACGTGCTCGGCAGGTGCTTCCGGCTTCTCCGGCACGTGTTTCTGGCACATCTGACTGGTGGTTCCTGCATGCCCAAAAGTTGATTGCGGTCTCTCAGGTAGGTGGTTCCGGCGTGCACGGCACATGGTTCTGGTACGTCTCAGAGGTGGTTGCGTATGCCCAACAGGTGATTCCGGACTGTCCGCCACGTGCTTCTGGCACGTCTGAGAGGTGGTTACAACATGCCAGGCAGGTCATTTCGGAGAGTCGTCCAAGTGGTTCTGGCGTAGCCCGCAGGTGATTTTGGCGAGTCCGGCAGGTGGTTCCGCCGTGCTGGGCAGGTGGTTCAGGCATGGCCGTCACGTGGTTCCAGTCTGTCCAGGACGTGTTTCCAGCTTCTCTGGCAGGTGGTTCTGGTACGTCTGAGAGGTGGTTCCGCCATGGCTGACAGGTGATCCCGGACTGTCCCCCAGGTGGTGCTGGCATAGCCAGCAGTTGATATTGGACTCTCCGGCAGGTGGTTCCAGTGAGTCGAACAGGTGGCTCCGGCGTTCTTGGCAGGTGGTTCCGGTCTGTCCGGTAGGTGTTTCCGGCGTGTCTGGCACGTGCTTCCGGCACGTCTGAGAGGTGGTTCCGGCATGCGCGGCAGGTGATTCCGTAGTGTCCGCCAGGTGGTTCTGGCATACCCGGCAGGTGATTTTGGCGTGTCCGGCAGGTGATTCTGGGGAGTAGAGCAGGTGGTTCCGGCGTGCTCAGCAGGTGGTTCAGGCGGTTCTGGCAGGTGGTATCCGTCTGTTCGGGGTGTGGTTCCAGCATCTCATGAACACGTTTCTGGCACGTCTGAGATGTGGTTCCGGCCGGCCCGACAGGTGTTTCCGCAGTGTCCGCCAAGCGGTTCTGGCGTAGTTGGCAGGTGATTTTCTCATGACCGGCAGGTGGTTCCAGCAAGGCTGGCAGGTGATTCCAAATTGTTCACCAACTGGTTGTGGCGTAGCCGGCAGGTGATTTTTGCGTGATGGGCAGGTGGTTCTGGCGAGTCGAGCAGGTGGTTCCAGCGTGCTCGGCTGGTGCTTCCGGGGTCATTGGCACGGGGTTCTGGCATGTCTGAGAGGTGGTTCCTGCATGCCCGGCAAGTGATTCCGGAGTGTTCGCCAAGTGGTTCTGGCATAGTCGGCAGGTGATTTTGGCATGTCCGGCAGGTGGTTCAGGCGAGTTGAGCAGGTGGTTCCAACGTGCTTGGCAGGTGCTTCCGGCGTCTCCGGCACGTGTTTCTGGCACATCTGACAGGTGGTTCCGGCAAGCCCGAAAGGTGATTCCGGTCTGTCCGGTAGGTGGTTCCAGCCTGCACGGCATGTGGTTCTGGTACGTCTCAGAGGTGGTTGCGCATGCCCAACAGGTGATTCCGGACTGTCCGCCACATGGTTCTGGCACGTCTGAGAGGTGGTTCCGGCATGCCCGGCAGGTCATCCCAGAGAGTCCTCCAAGTGGTTCTGGCATAACACGCAGGTGATTTTGGCGTGTCTGGCAGGTTGTTCCGTTGTGCTTGGCAGGTGGTTCAGGCTTGGCCGGCAGGTGGTTCCAGACTGTCCAGGACGTGTTTCCAGCTTCTCCGGCAGGTGGTTCTGGTACGTCTGAGAGGTGGTTCCGCCATGGCTGGCAGGTGATTCCGGACCATCCCACAGGTGGTTCTGGCATAGCCAGCAGTTGATATTGGCCTGTCCGGCAGGTGGTTCCAGCGAGTCGAACAGGTGGCTCCGGCGTGCT
This sequence comes from Equus przewalskii, assembly GCF_037783145.1. Taxonomy (NCBI): domain Eukaryota; kingdom Metazoa; phylum Chordata; class Mammalia; order Perissodactyla; family Equidae; genus Equus; species Equus przewalskii. The sequence continues at coordinate 4,558 of NW_027227792.1, read as the reverse complement.
CGGCAGGTGGTTCCGGTCTGTCCGGTAGGTGATTGCGGCGTTTCCGGCACGTGCTTCCGGCACGTCTGAGAGGTGGTTCCGGCATGCGCGACAGGTGATTTCGGAGTGTCCGCCAGGTGGTTCTGGCGTACCCGGCAGGTGATTTTGGCGTGTCCGGCAGGTGTTTCTGGCGAGTCGAGCAGGTGGCTCCGGCATGCTCGGCAGGTGCTTCCGGCGTCTCCGGCACGTGGTTCTTCTGTGTCTGAGAGCTGGTTCCGGCATGTCCGGCAGATGATTCCGGAGTGTCCGCCAAGTGGTTCTGGCATACCCGGCTGGTGATTTTGGCATGTCAGGTAGGTGGTTCCGGCGAGTCGAGCAGGTGGCTCCGGAGTGCTCGGCAGTTTGTTCAGACGGGTCTGGCAGGTGTTTTCCGTCTGTTCGGGGTGTGGTTCCAGCATCTCATTCACATGGTTCTGGCACGTCTGAGATGTGGTTCCGGCCGGCCCGACAGGTGTTTCCACAGTGTCCGCCAAGTGGTACTGGCGTAGTTGGCAGGTGATTTTGGCATGACCGGCAGGTGGTTCCAGAAAGCCCGGCAGGTGATTCCGAAGTGTTCCCCAACTGGTTGTGGCGTAGCCGGCAGGTGATTTTTGCGTGTCCGGCAGGTGGCTCTGGCGAGTCGAGCAGGTGGTTCCGGCGTGCTCGGCAGGTGCTTCCGGGGTCATTGGCACGTGGTTCTGGCATATCTGAGAGGTGGTTCCGGCATGCCCGGCAGGTGATTCCGGAGTGTTCGCCAAGTGTTTCCGGCGTAGCCGGCAGGTGATTTTGCATGTCCAGCGGTCGTTCCGGCGGGTCGAGCCGGTGGTTCCGGCGTGTCCGGCAGGTGGTTCCGGTCTGTCCGGCAGGTGGTTCTGTGGTGTCTGGCACGAGGCTCAGTCTGAGAGGCTGTGCCAGCATGCCCCTCACGTGATTCCGGCTTGTCCCCGAAGTGGTGCTGGTGTAGCGGGAAGGTGATTTTGGCGTGTCCGGCAGGTGGTTCAGGCGAGTTGAGCAGGTGGTTGCGACGTGCTCGGCAGGTGCTTCCGGCGTCTCCGGCACGTGTTTCTGGCACATCTGACTGGTGGTTCCTGCATGCCCAAAAGTTGATTGCGGTCTCTCAGGTATGTGGTTCCGGCGTGCACGGCACATGGTTCTGGTACGTCTCAGAGGTGGTTGCGTATGCCCAACAGGTGATTCCGGACTGTCCGCCACGTGCTTCTGGCACGTCTGAGAGGTGGTTCAAACATGCCCGGCGGGTCATTTCGGAGAGTCGTCCAAGTGGTTCTGGCGTAGCCCGCAGGTGATTTTGGCGAGTCCGGCAGGTGGTTCCGCCGTGCTGGGCAGGTGGTTCAGGCATGGACGTCACGTGGTTCCAGTCTGTCCAGGACGTGTTTCCAGCTTCTCCGGCAGGTGGTTCTGGTACGTCTGAGAGGTGGTTCCGCCATGGCTGACAGGTGATCCCGGACTGTCCCCCAGGTGGTGCAGGCATAGCCAGCAGTTGATATTGGACTGTCCGGCAGGTGGTTCCAGTGAGTCGAACAGGTGGCTCCGGCGTTCTTTGCAGGTGGTTCCGGTCTGTCCGGTAGGTGTTTCCGGCGTGTCTGGCACATGCTTCCGGCACTTCTGAGAGGTGGTTCCGGCATGCGCGGCAGGTGATTCCGTAGTGTCCGCCAGGTGGTTCTGGCATACCCGGCAGGTGATTTTGGCGTGTCCGGCAGGTGGTTCAGGCGAGTCGAGCAGGTGGTTCCGGCCTGCTCGGCTGGTGCTTCCGGGGTCATTGGCACGGGGTTCTGGCATGTCTGAGAGGTGGTTCCTGCATGCCCGGCAAGTGATTCCGGAGTGTTCGCCAAGTGGTTCTGGCATAGTCGGCAGGTGATTTTGGCATGTCCGGCAGGTGGTTCAGGCGAGTTGAGCAGGTGGTTCCAACGTGCTTGGCAGGTGCTTCCGGCGTCTCCGGCACGTGTTTCTGGCACATCTGACAGGTGGTTCCGGCATGCCCGAAAGGTGATTCCGGTCTGTCCGGTAGGTGGTTCCAGCCTGCACGGCATGTGGTTCTGGTACGTCTCAGAGGTGGTTGCGCATGCCCAACAGGTGATTCCGGACTGTCCGCCACATGGTTCTGGCACGTCTGAGAGGTGGTTCCGGCATGTCCGGCAGATGATTCCGGAGTGTCCGCCAAGTGGTTCTGGCATACCCAGCAGGTGATTTTGGCGTGTCAGGGAGGTGGTACCGGTGAGTCGAGCAGGTGGTTCCGGCGTGCTCAGCAGGTGGTTCAGGCGGTTCTGGCAGGTGGTATCCATCTGTTCGGGGTGTGGTTCCAGAATCTCATGAACACGTTACTTGCACGTCTGAGATGTGGTTCCGGCCGGCCCGACAGGTGTTTCCGCAGTGTCCGCCAAGCGGTTCTAGTGTAGTTGGCAGGTGATTTTCTCATGACCGGCAGGTGGTTCCAGCAAGCCTGGCAGGTGATTCCAAAGTGTTCACCAACTGGTTGTGGCATAGCCGGCAGGTGATTTTTGCGTGATCGGCAGGTGGTTCTGGCATGTCTGAGAGGTGGTTCCTGCATGCCCGGTAAGTGATTCCGGAGTGTTCGCCAAGTGCTTCTGACATAGTCGGCAGGTGATTTTGGCATGTCCGGCAGGTGGTTCAGGCGAGTTGAGCAGGTGGTTCCAACGTGCTTGGCAGGTGCTTCCGGCGTCTCCGGCACGTGTTTCTGGCACATCTGAGAGTTGGGTCCGGCATGCCCGAAAGGTGATTCCGGTCTGTCCGGTAGGTGGTTCCAGCCTGCACGGCATGTGGTTCTGGTACGTCTCAGAGGTGGTTGCGCATGCCCAACAGGTGATTCCGGACTGTCCGCCACATGGTTCTGGCACGTGTGAGAGGTGGTTCCGGCATGCCCGGCAGGTCATCCCAGAGAGTCCTCCAAGTGGTTCTGGCATAACACGCAGGTGATTTTGGCGTGTCTGGCAGGTTGTTCCGTTGTGCTTGGCAGGTGGTTCAGGCTTGGCCGGCAGGTGGTTCCAGACTGTCCAGGGCGTGTTTCCAGATTCTCCGGCAGGTGGTTCTGGTACGTCTGAGAGGTGGTTCCGCCATGGCTGGCAGGTGATTCTGGACCGTCCCGCAGGTGGTTCTGGCATAGCCAGCAGTTGATATTGGTATGTCCGGCAGGTGGTTCCAGCGAGTCGAGCAGGTGGCTCCGGCGTGCTCGGCAGGTTGTTCAGACGGGTCTGGCAGGTGTTTTCCGTCTGTTCGGGGTGTGCATCCAGCATCTCATTCACATGGTTCTGGCACGTCTGAGATGTGGTTCCGGCCGGCCCGACAGGTGTTTCCACAGTGTCCGCCAAGTGGTACTGGCGTAGTTGGCAGGTGATGTTGGCATGACCGGCAGGTGGTTCCAGAAAACCCGGCAGGTGATTCCGAAGTGTTCCCCAACTGGTTGTGGCGTAGCCGGCAGGTGATTTTTGCGTGTCCGGCAGGTGGTTCTGGCGAGTCGAGCAGGTGGTTCCGGCGTGCTCGGCAGGTGCTTCCGGGGTCATTGGCACGCGGTTCTGGCATATCTGAGAGGTGGTTCAGGCATGCCCGGCAGGTGATTCCGGAGTGTTCGCCAAGTGTTTCCGGCGTAGCCGGCAGGTGATTTTGCATGTCCAGCGGTCGTTCCGGCGGGTCGAGCCGGTGGTTCCGGCGTGTCCGGCAGGTGGTTCCGGTCTGTCCGGCAGGTGGTTCTGTGGTGTCCGGCACGAGGTTCAGTCTGAGAGGCTGTGCCCGCATGCCCCTCACGTGATTCCGGCTTGTCCCCGAAGTGGTGCTGGTGTAGCGGGCAGGTGATTTTGGCGTGTCCGGCAGGTGGTTCAGGCGAGTTGAGCAGGTGGTTGCGACGTGCTCGGCAGGTGCTTCCGGCGTCTCCGGCACGTGTTTCTGGCACATCTGACTGGTGGTTCCGGCATGCCCAAAAGTTGATTCCGGTCTGTCCGGGAGGTGGTTCCGGCGTGCACGGCACGTGGATCTGGTACGTCTCAGAGGTGGTTGCGTATGCCCAACAGGTGATTCCGGACTGTCCGCCACGTGCTTCTGGCACGTCTGAGAGGTGGTTCCAACATGCCCGGCAGGTCATTTCGAGAGTCGTCCAAGTGGTTCTGGCGTAGCCCGCAGGTGATTTTGGCGTGTCCGGCAGGTGGTTCCGCCGTGCTCGGCAGGTGGTTCAGGCATGGCCGTCACGTGGTTCCAGTCTGTCCAGGCCGTGTTTCCAGCTTCTCCGGCAGGTGGTTCTGGTACGTCTGAGAGGTGGTTCCGCCATGGCTGGCAGGTGATCCCGGACTGTCCACCAGGTGGTTCTGGCATAGCCAGCAGTTGATATTGGCCTGTCCGGCAGATGGTTCCAGCGAGTCGAACAGGTGGCTCCGGCGTTCTTGGCAGGTGGTTCCGGTCTGTCCGGTAGGTGTTTCCGGCGTGTCTGGCACGTGCTTCCGGCACATCTGAGAGGTGGTTCCGGCATGCGCGGCAGGTGATTCCGTAGTGTCCGCCAAGCGGTTCTGGCATACCC
>NW_027227791.1:0-24225 GCF_037783145.1 Equus przewalskii | reverse complement strand
AGCAGAGCGAGTTGTCTCTTAGCTTCCCAAAGTGCTGGAAGCAAGATGCTGTGGGGCCCAACTTGCCCTTTGGAAAGAAGCCTGCGCGGTGTGCCTTTCAGCTCTAGGGCAATGTAGCCCACCCAGAGCAGAAGTCCTGCTTCAGCCAGATCAGGCCTGCAAAGAAACTGCGTTTCACAGGCCTTTGGAAGAGATGTTCCCACTAGGCTGTAAGAGCACTGTGCAGAGCGAGTTGTTTCTTAGCTTCCCAAAGAGCTGGAAGCAAGATGTTGTGAGGCCCAACTCGCCCTTTGGAAAGAAGCCTGCAAGGTGTGCCTTTCAGCTCTAGGGCAAAGTAGCACACCCAGAGCAGAAGTCCTACTTCAGCCAGATCAAGCCTGCAAAGAAACTGCGTTTCACAGGCCTTTGGAAGAGATGTTCCCGGTAGGCTGTAGGAGCACTGTGCAGAGCGAGTTGTTTCTTAGCTTCCCAAAGAGCTGGAAGCAAGATGCTGTGAGGCCCAACTCGCCCTTTGGAAAGAAGCCTGCACGGTGTGCCTTTCAGCTCTAGGGCAAAGTAGCACACCCAGAGCAGATGTCCTACTTCAGCCAGATCAGGCCTGCAAAGAAACTGCGTTGCACAGGCCTTTGGAAGAGATGTTCCCACTAGGCTGTAAGAGCACTGTACAGAGCGAGTTGTTTCTTAGCTTCCCAAAGAGCTGGAAGCAAGATGCTGCGGGGCCCAACTCGCCCCTTTGAAAGAAGCCTGCACGGTGTGCCTTTCAGCTCTAGGGCAATGTAGCACACCCAGAGCAGAAGTCCTACTTCAGCCAGATCAGGCCTGCAAACAAACTGCGTTTCACAGGCCTTTGGGAGAGATGTTCCCGGTAGGCTGTAAGAGCACTGTGCAGAGCGATTTGTTTCTTTGCTTCCCAAAGAGCTGGAAGCAAGATGCTGTGGGGCCCAACTCGCCCCTTGGAAAGAAGACTGCACGTTGTGCCGTTCAGCTCTAGGGCAATGTAGCCCAGCCAGAGCAGAAGTCCTACCTCAGCCAGATCAGGCCTGCAAAGAAACTGCGTTTCACAGGCCTTTGGAAGAGGTGTTCCCGGTAGGCTGTAAGAGCACTGAGCAGAGCGAGTTGTTTCTTAGCTTCCCAAAGAGCTGGAAGCAAGATGCTTGGGGCCCAACTCGCCTTTTGGAAAGAAGCCTGCACGGTGTGCCTTTCAGCTCTAGGGCAAAGTAGCACACCCAGAGCAGAAGACCTACTTCAGCCAGATCAGGCCTGCAAACAAACTCCGTTTCACAGGCCTTTGGAAGAGATGTTCCTGGTAGGCTGTAAGAGCACTGTGCAGAGCGAGTTGTTTCTTAGCTTCCCAAAGAGCTGGAAGCAAGATGCTGTGGGGCCCAACTCGCCGTGTGGAAAGAAGCCTGAACGGTGTGCATTTCAGCTCTAGGGCAATGTAGCACACCCAGAGCAGAAGTCCTACTTCAGCCAGATCAGGCCTGCAAAGAAACTGCGTTTCACAGGCCTTTGGAAGAGATGCTCCCGGTAGGCTGTAACAGCACTGTGCAGAGCGAGTTGTTTCTTAGCTTCCTAAAGAGCTGGAAGAAAGATGCTGTGGGGCGCAACTCGCCCTTTGGAAAGAAGCCCGCACGGTGTGCCTTTCAGCTCTAGGGCAATGTAGCACACCCAGAGCAGAAGTCCTACTTCAGCCAGATCAGGCCTGCAAAGAAACTGCGTTTCACAGGCCTTTGGAAGAGATGTTCCCACTAGGCTGTAAGAGCACTGTGCAGAGCGAGTTGTTTCTTAGCTTCCCAAAGAGCTGGAAGCAAGTTGCTGTGAGGCCCAACTCGCCCTTTGGAAAGAAGCCTGCAAGGTGTGCCTTTCAGCTCTAGGGCAAAGTAGCACACCCAGAGCAGAAGTCCTACTTCAGCCAGATCAGGCCTGCAAAGAAACTGCGTTTCACAGGCCTTTGGAAGAGATGTTCCCGGTAGGCTGTAGGAGCACTGTGCAGAGCGAGTTGTTTCTTAGCTTCCCAAAGAGCTGGAAGCAAGATGCTGTGAGGGCCAACTCGCCCTTTGGAAAGAAGCCTGCACGGTGTGCCTTTCAGCTCTAGGGCAAAGTAGCACACCCAGAGCAGATGTCCTACTTCAGCCAGATCAGGCCTGCAAAGAAACTGCGTTTCACAGGGCTTTGGAAGAGATGTTCCCGGTAGGCTGTAAGAGCACTGAGCAGAGCGAGTTGTTTCTTAGCTTCCCAAAGAGCTGGAAGCAAGATGCTGTTGGGCCCAACTTGCCCTTTGGAAAGAAGCCTGCGCGGTGTTCCTTTCAGCTCTAGGGCAATGTAGCCCACCCAGAGCAGAAGTCCTATTTCAGCCAGATCAGGCCTGCAAAGAAACTGCGTTTCACAGGCCTTTGGAAGAGATGTTCCCACTAGGCTGTAAGAGCACTGTGCAGAGCGAGTTATTTCTTAGCTTCCCAAAGAGCTGGAAGCAAGATGCTGTGAGGCCCAACTCGCTCTTTGGAAAGAAGCCTGCAAGGTGTGCCTTTCAGCTCTAGGGCAAAGTAGCACACCCAGAGCAGAAGTCCTACTTCAGCCAGATCAGGCCTGCAAAGAAACTGGGTTTCACAGGCCTTTGGAAGACATGTTCCCGGTAGGCTGTAAGAGCACTGTGCAGAGCGAGTTGTTTCTTAGCTTCCCAAAGAGCTGGAAGCAAGATGCTGCGGGGTGCAACTCGCCCCTTTGAAAGAAGACTGCACGTTATGCCTTTCAGCTCTAGGGCAATGTAGCACACCCAGAGCAGAAGTCCTACTTTAGCCAGATCAGGCCTGCAAAGAAACTGCGTTTCAAAGGCCTTTGGAAGAGATGTTCCCACTAGGCTGTAATAGCACCGTGCAGAGCGAGTTGTTTCTTAGCTTCCCAAAGAGCTGGAAGCAAGAGGGTGTGGGGCCCAACTCGCCCTTTGGAAAGAAGCCTGCACGTTGTGCCTTTCAGCTCTAGGGCAAAGTAGCACACCCAGAGCAGAAGTCCTACTTCAGCCAGATCAGGCCTGCAAAGAAACTGCGTTTCACAGGCCTTTGGAAGAGATGTTCCCGGTAGGCTGTAGGAGCACTGTGCAGAGTGAGTTGTTTCTTAGCTTCCCAAAGAGCTGGAAGCAAGATGCCTTGAGGCCCAACTCGCCCTTTGGAAAGAAGCCTGCACGGTGTGCCTTTCAGCTCTAGGGCAAAGTAGCACACCCAGAGCAGATGTCCTACTTCAGCCAGATCAGGCCTGCAAAGAAACTGCGTTTCACAGGCCTTTGGAAGAGATGTTCCCGGTAGCCTGTAAGAGCACTGTGCAGAGAGAGTTGTGTCTTAGTTTCCCAAAGAGCTGGAAGCAAGATGCTGTGGGGCCCAACTCGCCCTTTGGATAGAAGCCTGCACGGTGTGCCTTTCAGCTCTAGGGCAAAGTAGCACACCCAGAGCAGAAGTCCTACTTCAGCCAGATCAGGCCTGCAAAGAAACTGCGTTTCACAGGCCTTTGGAAGAGATGCTCCCGGAAGGCTGTAAGAGCACTGTGCAGAGCCAGTTGTTTCTTAGCTTCCTAAAGAGCTGGAAGCAAGATGCTGTGGGGCCCAACTCGCCCTTTGGAGAGAAGCCTGCACTTTGTGCGTTTCAGCTCTAGGGCAAAGTAGCACACCCAGAGCAGAAGTCCTACTTCAGCCACATCAGGCCTGCAAAGAAACTGCGTTTCACAGGCCTTTGAAAGAGATGTTCCCGGTAGGCTGTAAGAGCACTGTGCAGAGCGAGTTGCTTCTTAGCTTCCCAAAGAGCTGGAAGCAAGATGCTGCGGGGCCCAACTCGCCCCTTTGAAAGAAGACTGCACGTTATGCCTTTCAGCTCTAGGGCAATGTAGCACACCCAGAGCAGAAGTCCTACTTTAGCCAGATCAGGCCTGCAAAGAAACTGCGTTTCACAGGCCTTTGGAAGAGATGTTCCCACTAGGCTGTAAGAGCACTGTGCAGAGCGAGTTGTTTCTTAGCTTCCCAAAGAGCTGGAAGCAAGATGCTGTGGGGCCCAACTCACCCTTTGGAAAGAAGCCTGCACGGTGTGCCTTTCAGCTCTAGGGCTAAGTAGCACACCCAGAGCAGAAGTCCTACTTCAGCCAGATCAGGCCTGCAAACAAACTGCGTTTCACAGGCCTTTGGGAGAGATGTTCCCGGTAGGCTGTATGAGCACTGTGCAGAGCGAGTTGTTTCTTAGCTTCCCAAAGAGCTGGAAGCAAGATGCTGTGGGGCCCAACTCGACCCTTGGAAAGAAGACTGCACGTTGTGCCTTTCAGCTCTAGGGCAATGTAGCACACCCAGAGCAGAAGTCCTACTTCAGCCAGATCAGGCCTGCAAAGAAACTGCGTTTCACAGGCCTTTGTAAGAGATGTTCCCGGTAGGCTGTAAGAGCACTGAGCAGAGCGATTTGTTTCTTAGCCTCCCAAAGAGCTGGAAGCAAGATGCTGTGGGGCCCAACTCGCCCTTTGGAAAGAAGCCTGCACGTTGTGCCTTTCAGCTCTAGGGCAAAGTAGCACACCCAGAGCAGAAGTCCTACTTCAGCCAGATCAGGCCTGCAAAGAAACTGCGTTTCACAGGCCTTTGGAAGAGATGTTCCCACTAGGCTGTAAGAGCACTGTGCAGAGCGAGTTGTTTCTTAGCTTCCCAAAGAGCTGGAAGCAAGATGCTGTGGGGCCCAACTCGCCCTCTGTAAAGAAGCCTGCACGGTGTGCCTTTCAGCTCAAGGGCAATGTAGCACACCCAGAGCAGAAGTCCTACTTCAGCCAGATCAGGCCTGCAAAGAAACTACGTTTCACAGGCCTTTGGAAGAGATGTTCCCGGTAGGCTGTAAGAGCACTGTGCAGAGCGAGTTGTTTCTTAGCTTCCCAAAGAGCTGGAAGCAAGATGCTGTGGGGTCATCTCGCCCTTTGGAAAGAAGCCTGCACGTTGTGCCTTTCAGCTCTAGGGCAAAGTAGCACACCCAGAGCAGAAGTCCTACTTCAGCCAGATCAGGCCTGCAAAGAAACTGCGTTTCACAGGCCTTTGGAAGAGATGTTCCCGGTAGGCTGTAAGAGCACTGTGCAGAGCGAGTTGTTTCTTAGCTTCCCAAAGAGCTGGAAGCAAGATGCTGTGGGGCCCAACTCGCCCTTTGGAAAGAAGCCTGCACGTTGTGCCTTTCAGCTCTAGGGCAAAGTAGCACACCCAGAGCAGAAGTCCTACTTCAGCCAGATCAGGCCTGCAAAGAAACTGCGTTTCACAGGACTTTGGAAGAGATGTTCCCGGTAGGCTGTAAGAGCACTGTGCAGAGCGAGTTGTTTCTTAGCTTCCCAAAGAGCTGGAAGCAAGATGCTGTGGGGCCCAACTCGCCCTTTGGAAAGAAGCCTGCACGGTGTGCCTTTCAGCTCTAGGGCAAAGTAGCACACCCAGAGCAGAAGTCCTACTTCAGCCAGATCAGGCCTGCAAAGAAACTGCGTTTCACAGGCCTTTGGAAGAGATGTTCCCGGTAGGCTGTAAGAGCACTGTGCAGAGCGAGTTGTTTCTTAGCTTCCCAAAGAGCTGGAAGCAAGATGCTGTGGGGCCCAACTCGCCCTTTGGAAAGAAGCCTGCACGTTGTGCCTTTCAGCTCTAGGGCAAAGTAGCACACCCAGAGCAGAAGTCCTACTTCAGCCAGATCAGGCCTGCAAAGAAACTGCGTTTCACAGGCCTTTGGAAGAGATGTTCCCGGTAGGCTGTAAGAGCACTGTGCAGAGCGAGTTGTTTCTTAGCTTCCCAAAGAGCTGGAAGCAAGATGCTGTGGGGCCCAACTCGCCCTTTGGAAAGAAGCCTGCACGTTGTGCCTTTCAGCTCTAGGGCAAAGTAGCACACCCAGAGCAGAAGTCCTACTTTAGCCAGATCAGGCCTGCAAAGAAACTGCGTTTCACAGGCCTTTGGAAGAGATGTTCCCACTAGGCTGTAAGAGCACTGTGCAGAGCGAGTTGTTTCTTAGCTTCCCAAAGAGCTGGAAGCAAGATGCTGTGGGGCCCAACTCGCCCTTTGGAAAGAAGCCTGCACGTTGTGCCTTTCAGCTCTAGGGCAAAGTAGCACACCCAGAGCAGAAGTCCTACTTCAGCCAGATCAGGCCTGCAAAGAAACTGCGTTTCACAGGCCTTTGGAAGAGATGTTCCCGGTAGGCTGTAAGAGCACTGTGCAGAGCGAGTTGTTTCTTAGCTTCCCAAAGAGCTGGAAGCAAGATGCTGTGGGGCCCAACTCGCCCTTTGGAAAGAAGCCTGCACGTTGTGCCTTTCAGCTCTAGGGCAAAGTAGCACACCCAGAGCAGAAGTCCTACTTCAGCCAGATCAGGCCTGCAAAGAAACTGCGTTTCACAGGCCTTTGGAAGAGATGTTCCCGGTAGGCTGTAAGAGCACTGTGCAGAGCGAGTTGTTTCTTAGCTTCCCAAAGAGCTGGAAGCAAGATGCTGTGGGGCCCAACTCGCCCTTTGGAAAGAAGCCTGCACGTTGTGCCTTTCAGCTCTAGGGCAAAGTAGCACACCCAGAGCAGAAGTCCTACTTCAGCCAGATCAGGCCTGCAAAGAAACTGCGTTTCACAGGCCTTTGGAAGAGATGTTCCCGGTAGGCTGTAAGAGCACTGTGCAGAGCGAGTTGTTTCTTAGCTTCCCAAAGAGCTGGAAGCAAGATGCTGTGGGGCCCAACTCGCCCTTTGGAAAGAAGCCTGCACGTTGTGCCTTTCAGCTCTAGGGCAAAGTAGCACACCCAGAGCAGAAGTCCTACTTCAGCCAGATCAGGCCTGCAAAGAAACTGCGTTTCACAGGCCTTTGGAAGAGATGTTCCCGGTAGGCTGTAAGAGCACTGTGCAGAGCGAGTTGTTTCTTAGCTTCCCAAAGAGCTGGAAGCAAGATGCTGTGGGGCCCAACTCGCCCTTTGGAAAGAAGCCTGCACGTTGTGCCTTTCAGCTCTAGGGCAAAGTAGCACACCCAGAGCAGAAGTCCTACTTCAGCCAGATCAGGCCTGCAAAGAAACTGCGTTTCACAGGCCTTTGGAAGAGATGTTCCCGGTAGGCTGTAAGAGCACTGTGCAGAGCGAGTTGTTTCTTAGCTTCCCAAAGAGCTGGAAGCAAGATGCTGTGGGGCCCAACTCGCCCTTTGGAAAGAAGCCTGCACGTTGTGCCTTTCAGCTCTAGGGCAAAGTAGCACACCCAGAGCAGAAGTCCTACTTCAGCCAGATCAGGCCTGCAAAGAAACTGCGTTTCACAGGCCTTTGGAAGAGATGTTCCCGGTAGGCTGTAAGAGCACTGTGCAGAGCGAGTTGTTTCTTAGCTTCCCAAAGAGCTGGAAGCAAGATGCTGTGGGGCCCAACTCGCCCTTTGGAAAGAAGCCTGCACGTTGTGCCTTTCAGCTCTAGGGCAAAGTAGCACACCCAGAGCAGAAGTCCTACTTCAGCCAGATCAGGCCTGCAAAGAAACTGCGTTTCACAGGCCTTTGGAAGAGATGTTCCCGGTAGGCTGTAAGAGCACTGTGCAGAGCGAGTTGTTTCTTAGCTTCCCAAAGAGCTGGAAGCAAGATGCTGTGGGGCCCAACTCGCCCTTTGGAAAGAAGCCTGCACGTTGTGCCTTTCAGCTCTAGGGCAAAGTAGCACACCCAGAGCAGAAGTCCTACTTCAGCCAGATCAGGCCTGCAAAGAAACTGCGTTTCACAGGCCTTTGGAAGAGATGTTCCCGGTAGGCTGTAAGAGCACTGTGCAGAGCGAGTTGTTTCTTAGCTTCCCAAAGAGCTGGAAGCAAGATGCTGTGGGGCCCAACTCGCCCTTTGGAAAGAAGCCTGCACGTTGTGCCTTTCAGCTCTAGGGCAAAGTAGCACACCCAGAGCAGAAGTCCTACTTCAGCCAGATCAGGCCTGCAAAGAAACTGCGTTTCACAGGCCTTTGGAAGAGATGTTCCCGGTAGGCTGTAAGAGCACTGTGCAGAGCGAGTTGTTTCTTAGCTTCCCAAAGAGCTGGAAGCAAGATGCTGTGGGGCCCAACTCGCCCTTTGGAAAGAAGCCTGCACGTTGTGCCTTTCAGCTCTAGGGCAAAGTAGCACACCCAGAGCAGAAGTCCTACTTCAGCCAGATCAGGCCTGCAAAGAAACTGCGTTTCACAGGCCTTTGGAAGAGATGTTCCCACTAGGCTGTAAGAGCACTGTGCAGAGCGAGTTGTTTCTTAGCTTCCCAAAGAGCTGGAAGCAAGATGCTGTGGGGTCCAACTCGCCCTTTGGAAAGAAGCCTGCACGTTGTGCCTTTCAGCTCTAGGGCAAAGTAGCACACCCAGAGCAGAAGTCCTACTTCAGCCAGATCAGGCCTGCAAAGAAACTGCGTTTCACAGGCCTTTGGAAGAGATGTTCCCGGTAGGCTGTAAGAGCACTGTGCAGAGCGAGTTGTTTCTTAGCTTCCCAAAGAGCTGGAAGCAAGATGCTGTGGGGCCCAACTCGCCCTTTGGAAAGAAGCCTGCACGTTGTGCCTTTCAGCTCTAGGGCAAAGTAGCACACCCAGAGCAGAAGTCCTACTTCAGCCAGATCAGGCCTGCAAAGAAACTGCGTTTCACAGGCCTTTGGAAGAGATGTTCCCGGTAGGCTGTAAGAGCACTGTGCAGAGCGAGTTGTTTCTTAGCTTCCCAAAGAGCTGGAAGCAAGATGCTGTGGGGCCCAACTCGCCCTTTGGAAAGAAGCCTGCACGTTGTGCCTTTCAGCTCTAGGGCAAAGTAGCACACCCAGAGCAGAAGTCCTACTTCAGCCAGATCAGGCCTGCAAAGAAACTGCGTTTCACAGGCCTTTGGAAGAGATGTTCCCGGTAGGCTGTAAGAGCACTGTGCAGAGCGAGTTGTTTCTTAGCTTCCCAAAGAGCTGGAAGCAAGATGCTGTGGGGCCCAACTCGCCCTTTGGAAAGAAGCCTGCACGTTGTGCCTTTCAGCTCTAGGGCAAAGTAGCACACCCAGAGCAGAAGTCCTACTTCAGCCAGATCAGGCCTGCAAAGAAACTGCGTTTCACAGGCCTTTGGAAGAGATGTTCCCGGTAGGCTGTAAGAGCACTGTGCAGAGCGAGTTGTTTCTTAGCTTCCCAAAGAGCTGGAAGCAAGATGCTGTGGGGCCCAACTCGCCCTTTGGAAAGAAGCCTGCACGTTGTGCCTTTCAGCTCTAGGGCAAAGTAGCACACCCAGAGCAGAAGTCCTACTTCAGCCAGATCAGGCCTGCAAAGAAACTGCGTTTCACAGGCCTTTGGAAGAGATGTTCCCACTAGGCTGTAAGAGCACTGTGCAGAGCGAGTTGTTTCTTAGCTTCCCAAAGAGCTGGAAGCAAGATGCTGTGGGGCCCAACTCGCCCTTTGGAAAGAAGCCTGCACGTTGTGCCTTTCAGCTCTAGGGCAAAGTAGCACACCCAGAGCAGAAGTCCTACTTCAGCCAGATCAGGCCTGCAAAGAAACTGCGTTTCACAGGCCTTTGGAAGAGATGTTCCCGGTAGGCTGTAAGAGCACTGTGCAGAGCGAGTTGTTTCTTAGCTTCCCAAAGAGCTGGAAGCAAGATGCTGTGGGGCCCAACTCGCCCTTTGGAAAGAAGCCTGCACGTTGTGCCTTTCAGCTCTAGGGCAAAGTAGCACACCCAGAGCAGAAGTCCTACTTCAGCCAGATCAGGCCTGCAAAGAAACTGCGTTTCACAGGCCTTTGGAAGAGATGTTCCCGGTAGGCTGTAAGAGCACTGTGCAGAGCGAGTTGTTTCTTAGCTTCCCAAAGAGCTGGAAGCAAGATGCTGTGGGGCCCAACTCGCCCTTTGGAAAGAAGCCTGCACGTTGTGCCTTTCAGCTCTAGGGCAAAGTAGCACACCCAGAGCAGAAGTCCTACTTCAGCCAGATCAGGCCTGCAAAGAAACTGCGTTTCACAGGCCTTTGGAAGAGATGTTCCCGGTAGGCTGTAAGAGCACTGTGCAGAGCGAGTTGTTTCTTAGCTTCCCAAAGAGCTGGAAGCAAGATGCTGTGGGGCCCAACTCGCCCTTTGGAAAGAAGCCTGCACGTTGTGCCTTTCAGCTCTAGGGCAAAGTAGCACACCCAGAGCAGAAGTCCTACTTCAGCCAGATCAGGCCTGCAAAGAAACTGCGTTTCACAGGCCTTTGGAAGAGATGTTCCCGGTAGGCTGTAAGAGCACTGTGCAGAGCGAGTTGTTTCTTAGCTTCCCAAAGAGCTGGAAGCAAGATGCTGTGGGGCCCAACTCGCCCTTTGGAAAGAAGCCTGCACGTTGTGCCTTTCAGCTCTAGGGCAAAGTAGCACACCCAGAGCAGAAGTCCTACTTCAGCCAGATCAGGCCTGCAAAGAAACTGCGTTTCACAGGCCTTTGGAAGAGATGTTCCCGGTAGGCTGTAAGAGCACTGTGCAGAGCGAGTTGTTTCTTAGCTTCCCAAAGAGCTGGAAGCAAGATGCTGTGGGGCCCAACTCGCCCTTTGGAAAGAAGCCTGCACGTTGTGCCTTTCAGCTCTAGGGCAAAGTAGCACACCCAGAGCAGAAGTCCTACTTCAGCCAGATCAGGCCTGCAAAGAAACTGCGTTTCACAGGCCTTTGGAAGAGATGTTCCCGGTAGGCTGTAAGAGCACTGTGCAGAGCGAGTTGTTTCTTAGCTTCCCAAAGAGCTGGAAGCAAGATGCTGTGGGGCCCAACTCGCCCTTTGGAAAGAAGCCTGCACGTTGTGCCTTTCAGCTCTAGGGCAAAGTAGCACACCCAGAGCAGAAGTCCTACTTCAGCCAGATCAGGCCTGCAAAGAAACTGCGTTTCACAGGCCTTTGGAAGAGATGTTCCCGGTAGGCTGTAAGAGCACTGTGCAGAGCGAGTTGTTTCTTAGCTTCCCAAAGAGCTGGAAGCAAGATGCTGTGGGGCCCAACTCGCCCTTTGGAAAGAAGCCTGCACGTTGTGCCTTTCAGCTCTAGGGCAAAGTAGCACACCCAGAGCAGAAGTCCTACTTCAGCCAGATCAGGCCTGCAAAGAAACTGCGTTTCACAGGCCTTTGGAAGAGATGTTCCCGGTAGGCTGTAAGAGCACTGTGCAGAGCGAGTTGTTTCTTAGCTTCCCAAAGAGCTGGAAGCAAGATGCTGTGGGGCCCAACTCGCCCTTTGGAAAGAAGCCTGCACGTTGTGCCTTTCAGCTCTAGGGCAAAGTAGCACACCCAGAGCAGAAGTCCTACTTCAGCCAGATCAGGCCTGCAAAGAAACTGCGTTTCACAGGCCTTTGGAAGAGATGTTCCCACTAGGCTGTAAGAGCACTGTGCAGAGCGAGTTGTTTCTTAGCTTCCCAAAGAGCTGGAAGCAAGATGCTGTGGGGCCCAACTCGCCCTTTGGAAAGAAGCCTGCACGTTGTGCCTTTCAGCTCTAGGGCAAAGTAGCACACCCAGAGCAGAAGTCCTACTTCAGCCAGATCAGGCCTGCAAAGAAACTGCGTTTCACAGGCCTTTGGAAGAGATGTTCCCGGTAGGCTGTAAGAGCACTGTGCAGAGCGAGTTGTTTCTTAGCTTCCCAAAGAGCTGGAAGCAAGATGCTGTGGGGCCCAACTCGCCCTTTGGAAAGAAGCCTGCACGTTGTGCCTTTCAGCTCTAGGGCAAAGTAGCACACCCAGAGCAGAAGTCCTACTTCAGCCAGATCAGGCCTGCAAAGAAACTGCGTTTCACAGGCCTTTGGAAGAGATGTTCCCGGTAGGCTGTAAGAGCACTGTGCAGAGCGAGTTGTTTCTTAGCTTCCCAAAGAGCTGGAAGCAAGATGCTGTGGGGCCCAACTCGCCCTTTGGAAAGAAGCCTGCACGTTGTGCCTTTCAGCTCTAGGGCAAAGTAGCACACCCAGAGCAGAAGTCCTACTTCAGCCAGATCAGGCCTGCAAAGAAACTGCGTTTCACAGGCCTTTGGAAGAGATGTTCCCGGTAGGCTGTAAGAGCACTGTGCAGAGCGAGTTGTTTCTTAGCTTCCCAAAGAGCTGGAAGCAAGATGCTGTGGGGCCCAACTCGCCCTTTGGAAAGAAGCCTGCACGTTGTGCCTTTCAGCTCTAGGGCAAAGTAGCACACCCAGAGCAGAAGTCCTACTTCAGCCAGATCAGGCCTGCAAAGAAACTGCGTTTCACAGGCCTTTGGAAGAGATGTTCCCAGTAGGCTGTAAGAGCACTGTGCAGAGCGAGTTGTTTCTTAGCTTCCCAAAGAGCTGGAAGCAAGATGCTGTGGGGCCCAACTCGCCCTTTGGAAAGAAGCCTGCACGTTGTGCCTTTCAGCTCTAGGGCAAAGTAGCACACCCAGAGCAGAAGTCCTACTTCAGCCAGATCAGGCCTGCAAAGAAACTGCGTTTCACAGGCCTTTGGAAGAGATGTTCCCGGTAGGCTGTAAGAGCACTGTGCAGAGCGAGTTGTTTCTTAGCTTCCCAAAGAGCTGGAAGCAAGATGCTGTGGGGCCCAACTCGCCCTTTGGAAAGAAGCCTGCACGTTGTGCCTTTCAGCTCTAGGGCAAAGTAGCACACCCAGAGCAGAAGTCCTACTTCAGCCAGATCAGGCCTGCAAAGAAACTGCGTTTCACAGGCCTTTGGAAGAGATGTTCCCGGTAGGCTGTAAGAGCACTGTGCAGAGCGAGTTGTTTCTTAGCTTCCCAAAGAGCTGGAAGCAAGATGCTGTGGGGCCCAACTCGCCCTTTGGAAAGAAGCCTGCACGTTGTGCCTTTCAGCTCTAGGGCAAAGTAGCACACCCAGAGCAGAAGTCCTACTTCAGCCAGATCAGGCCTGCAAAGAAACTGCGTTTCACAGGCCTTTGGAAGAGATGTTCCCGGTAGGCTGTAAGAGCACTGTGCAGAGCGAGTTGTTTCTTAGCTTCCCAAAGAGCTGGAAGCAAGATGCTGTGGGGCCCAACTCGCCCTTTGGAAAGAAGCCTGCACGTTGTGCCTTTCAGCTCTAGGGCAAAGTAGCACACCCAGAGCAGAAGTCCTACTTCAGCCAGATCAGGCCTGCAAAGAAACTGCGTTTCACAGGCCTTTGGAAGAGATGTTCCCGGTAGGCTGTAAGAGCACTGTGCAGAGCGAGTTGTTTCTTAGCTTCCCAAAGAGCTGGAAGCAAGATGCTGTGGGGCCCAACTCGCCCTTTGGAAAGAAGCCTGCACGTTGTGCCTTTCAGCTCTAGGGCAAAGTAGCACACCCAGAGCAGAAGTCCTACTTCAGCCAGATCAGGCCTGCAAAGAAACTGCGTTTCACAGGCCTTTGGAAGAGATGTTCCCGGTAGGCTGTAAGAGCACTGTGCAGAGCGAGTTGTTTCTTAGCTTCCCAAAGAGCTGGAAGCAAGATGCTGTGGGGCCCAACTCGCCCTTTGGAAAGAAGCCTGCACGTTGTGCCTTTCAGCTCTAGGGCAAAGTAGCACACCCAGAGCAGAAGTCCTACTTCAGCCAGATCAGGCCTGCAAAGAAACTGCGTTTCACAGGCCTTTGGAAGAGATGTTCCCGGTAGGCTGTAAGAGCACTGTGCAGAGCGAGTTGTTTCTTAGCTTCCCAAAGAGCTGGAAGCAAGATGCTGTGGGGCCCAACTCGCCCTTTGGAAAGAAGCCTGCACGTTGTGCCTTTCAGCTCTAGGGCAAAGTAGCACACCCAGAGCAGAAGTCCTACTTCAGCCAGATCAGGCCTGCAAAGAAACTGCGTTTCACAGGCCTTTGGAAGAGATGTTCCCGGTAGGCTGTAAGAGCACTGTGCAGAGCGAGTTGTTTCTTAGCTTCCCAAAGAGCTGGAAGCAAGATGCTGTGGGGCCCAACTCGCCCTTTGGAAAGAAGCCTGCACGTTGTGCCTTTCAGCTCTAGGGCAAAGTAGCACACCCAGAGCAGAAGTCCTACTTCAGCCAGATCAGGCCTGCAAAGAAACTGCGTTTCACAGGCCTTTGGAAGAGATGTTCCCGGTAGGCTGTAAGAGCACTGTGCAGAGCGAGTTGTTTCTTAGCTTCCCAAAGAGCTGGAAGCAAGATGCTGTGGGGCCCAACTCGCCCTTTGGAAAGAAGCCTGCACGTTGTGCCTTTCAGCTCTAGGGCAAAGTAGCACACCCAGAGCAGAAGTCCTACTTCAGCCAGATCAGGCCTGCAAAGAAACTGCGTTTCACAGGCCTTTGGAAGAGATGTTCCCACTAGGCTGTAAGAGCACTGTGCAGAGCGAGTTGTTTCTTAGCTTCCCAAAGAGCTGGAAGCAAGATGCTGTGGGGCCCAACTCGCCCTCTGGAAAGAAGCCTGCACGTTGTGCCTTTCAGCTCTAGGGCAAAGTAGCACACCCAGAGCAGAAGTCCTACTTCAGCCAGATCAGGCCTGCAAAGAAACTGCGTTTCACAGGCCTTTGGAAGAGATGTTCCCGGTAGGCTGTAAGAGCACTGTGCAGAGCGAGTTGTTTCTTAGCTTCCCAAAGAGCTGGAAGCAAGATGCTGTGGGGTCCAACTCGCCCTTTGGAAAGAAGCCTGCACGTTGTGCCTTTCAGCTCTAGGGCAAAGTAGCACACCCAGAGCAGAAGTCCTACTTCAGCCAGATCAGGCCTGCAAAGAAACTGCGTTTCACAGGCCTTTGAAAGAGATGTTCCCGGTAGGCTGTAAGAGCACTGTGCAGAGCGAGTTGTTTCTTAGCTTCCCAAAGAGCTGGAAGCAAGATGCTGTGAGGCCCAACTCGCCCTTTGGAAAGAAGCCTGCACGTTGTGCCTTTCAGCTCTAGGGCAAAGTAGCACACCCAGAGCAGAAGTCCTACTTCAGCCAGATCAGGCCTGCAAAGAAACTGCGTTTCACAGGCCTTTGGAAGAGATGTTCCCGGTAGGCTGTAAGAGCACTGTGCAGAGAGAGTTGTTTCTTAGCTTCCCAAAGAGCTGGAAGCAAGATGCTGTGGGGCCCAACTCGCCCTTTGGAAAGAAGCCTGCACGGTGTGCCTTTCAGCTCTAGGGCAAAGTAGCACACCCAGAGCAGAAGTCCTACTTCAGCCAGATCAGGCCTGCAAAGAAACTGCATTTCACAGGCCTTTGGAAGAGATGTTCCCAGTAGGCTGTAAGAGCACTGAGCAGAGCGAGTTGTTTCTTAGCTTCCCAAAGAGCTGGAAGCAAGATGCTTGGGGCCCAACTCGCCTTTTGGAAAGAAGCCTGCACGGTGTGTCTTTCAGCTCTAGGGCAAAGTAGCACACCCAGAGCAGAAGTCCTACTTCAGCCAGATCAGGCCTGCAAAGAAACTGCGTTTCACAGGCCTTTGGAAGAGATGTTCCCGGTAGGCTGTAAGAGCACTGTGCAGAGCGAGTTGTTTCTTAGCTTCCTGAAGAGCTGGAAGCAAGATGCTGTGGGGCCCAACTCGCCCTTTGGAAAGAAGCCTGCACGGTGTGCCTTTCAGCTCTAGGGCAATGTAGCACACCCAGAGCAGAAGTCCTACTTCAGCCAGATCAAGCCTGCAAAGAAACTGCGTTTCACAGGCCTTTGGAACAGATGTTCCCGGTAGGCTGTAAGAGCACTGTGCAGAGCGAGTTGTTTCTTAGCTTCCCAAAGAGCTGGAAGAAAGATGCTGTGGGGCGCAACTCGTCCTTTGGAAAGAAGCCTGCACGTTGTGCCTTTCAGCTCTAGGGCAATGTAGCACACCCAGAGCAGAAGTCCTACTTCAGCCAGATCAAGCCTGCAAAGAAACTGCGTTTCACAGGCCTTTGGAACAGATGTTCCCGGTAGGCTGTAAGAGCACTGTGCAGAGCGAGTTGTTTCTTAGCTTCCCAAAGAGCTGGAAGCAAGATGCTGTGGGGCCCAACTCGCCCTTTGGAAAGAAGCCTGCACGTTGTGCCTTTCAGCTCTAGGGCAAAGTTTCACAAACAGAGCAGAAGTCCTACTTCAGCCAGATCAGGCCTGCAAAGAAACTGCGTTTCACAGGCCTTTGGAAGAGATGTTCCCGGTAGGCTGTAAGAGCACTGTGCAGAGCGAGTTGTTTCTTAGCTTCCCAAAGAGCTGGAAGCAAGATGCTGTGGGGCCCAACTCGCCGTGTGGAAAGAAGCCTGCACGGTGTGCCTTTCAGCTCTAGGGCAATGTAGCACACCCAGAGCAGAAGTCCTACTTCAGCCAGATCAGGCCTGCAAAGAAACTGCGTTTCACAGGCCTTTGGAAGAGATGTTCCCGGTAGGCTGTAAGAGCACTGTGCAGAGCGAGTTGTTTCTTAGCTTCCCAAAGAGCTGGAAGCAAGATGCTATGGGGCCCAACTCGCCCTCTGGAAAGAAGCCTGCATGGTGTGCCTTTCAGCTCTAGGGCAAAGTAGCACACCCAGAGCAGAAGTCCAACTTCAGCCAGATCAGGCCTGCAAAGAATCTGCGTTTCACAGGCCTTTGGAAGAGATGTTCCCACTAGGCTGTAAGAGCACTGTGCAGAGCGAGTTGTTTCTTAGCTTCCCAAAGAGCTGAAGGAAGATGCTGTGAGGCCCAACTCGCCCTTTGGAAAGAAGCCTGCACGGTGTGCCTTTCAGCTGTAGGGCAAAGTAGCACACCCAGAGCAGAAGTCCTACTTCAGCCAGATCAGGCCTGCAAAGAAACTGCGTTTCACAGGCCTTTGGAGCTGTGGGGCACAACTCGCCCTCTGGAAAGAAGCCTGCACGTTGTGCCTTTCAGCTCTAGGGCAAAGTAGCACACCCAGAGAAGAAGTCCTACTTCAGCCAGATCAAGCCTGCAAAGAAACTGCGTTTCACAGGCCTTTGGAAGAGATGCTCCCGGTAGGCTG
Organism: Equus przewalskii; assembly: GCF_037783145.1. Taxonomy (NCBI): domain Eukaryota; kingdom Metazoa; phylum Chordata; class Mammalia; order Perissodactyla; family Equidae; genus Equus; species Equus przewalskii. The sequence goes on along the minus strand of NW_027227791.1, from coordinate 7,523 downwards.
TAAGAGCACTGTGCAGAGCGAGTTGTTTCTTAGCTTCCTAAAGAGCTGGAAGAAAGATGCTGTGGGGCCCAACTCGCCCTTTGGAAAGAAGCCTGCACGGTGTGCCTTTCAGCTCTACGGCAATGTAGCACACCCTGAAAAGAAGTCCTACTTCAGGCAGATCAGGCCTGCAAAGAAACTGCGTTTCACAGGCCTTTGGATGAGATGTTCCCGGTAGGCTGTAAGAGCACTGTGCAGAGCGAGTTGTTTCTTAGCTTCCCAAAGAGCTGGAAGCAAGATGCTGTTGGGCCCAACTCGCCCTTTGGAAACAAGCCTGCACTGTGTGCCTTTCAGCTCTAGGGCTAAATAGCACACCCAGAGCAGAAGTCCTACTTCAGCCAGATCAGGCCTGCAAACAAACTGCGTTTCACAGAACTTTGGAAGAGATGTTCCCGGTAGGCTGTAAGAGCACTGTGCAGAGCGAGTTGTTTCTTAGCTTCCCAAAGAGATGGAAGCAAGATGCTGCGGGGCCTAACTCGCCCCTTGGAAAGAAGACTGCACGTTGTGCCTTTCAGCTCTACGGCAATGTAGCCCACCCAGAGCAGAAGTCCTACTTCAGCCAGATCAGGCCTGCAAAGAAACTGCGCTTCACAGGCCTTTGGAAGAGATGTTCCCGGTAGGCTGTAAGAGCACTGAGCAGAGCGAGTTGTTTCTTAGCTTCCCAAAGTGCTGGAAGCAAGATGCTGTGGGGCCCAACTTGCCCTTTGGAAAGAAGCCTGCGCGGTGTGCTTTTCAGCTCTAGGGCAATGTAGCCCACCCAGAGCAGAAGTCCTACTTCAGCCAGATCAGGCCTGCAAAGAAACTGCGTTTCACAGGCCTTTGGAAGAGATGTTCCCACTAGGATGTAAGAGCACTGTGCAGAGCGAGTTGTTTCTTAGCTTCCCAAAGAGCTGGAAGCAAGATGCTGTGAGGCCCAACTCGCCCTTTGGAAAGAAGCCTGCAAGGTGTGCCTTTCAGCTCTAGGGCAAAGTAGCACACCCAGAGCAGAAGTCCTACTTCAGCCAGATCAGGCCTGCAAAGAAACTGCGTTTCACAGGCCTTTGGAAGAGATGTTCCCGGTAGGCTGTAGGAGCACTGTGCAGAGCGAGTTGTTTCTTAGCTTCCCAAAGAGCTGGAAGCAAGATGCTGTGAGGCCCAACTCGCCCTTTGGAAAGAAGCCTGCACGGTGTGCCTTTCAGCTCTAGGGCAAAGTAGCACACCCAGAGCAGATGTCCTACTTCAGCCAGATCAGGCCTGCTAAGAAACTGCGTTTCACAGGCCTTTGGAAGAGATGTTCCCGGTAGGCTGTAAGAGCACTGAGCAGAGCGAGTTGTTTCTTAGCTTCCCAAAGAGCTGGAAGCAAGATGCTGTGGGGCCCAACTTGCCCTTTGGAAAGAAGCCTGCGCGGTGTGCCTTTCAGCTCTAGGGCAATGTAGCCCAGCCAGAGCAGAAGTCCCACTTCAGCCAGATCAGGCCTGCAAAGAAACTGCGTTTCACAGGCCTTTGCAAGAGATGTTCCCACTAGGCTGTAAGAGCACTGTGCAGAGCGAGTTATTTCTTAGCTTCCCAAAGAGCTGGAAGCAAGATGCTGTGAGGCCCAACTCGCTCTTTGGAAAGAAGCCTGCAAGGTGTGCCTTTCAGCTCTAGGGCAAAGTCGCACACCCAGAGCAGAAGTCCTACTTCAGCCAGATCAAGCCTGCAAAGAAACTGCGTTTCACAGGCCTTTGGAACAGATGTTCCCGGTAGGCTGTAAGAGCACTGTGCAGAGCGAGTTGTTTCTTAGCTTCCCAAAGAGCTGGAAGCAAGATGCTGTGGGGCCCAACTCGCCCTTTGGAAAGAAGCCTGCACGTTGTGCCTTTCAGCTCTAGGGCAAAGTTTCACACCCAGAGCAGAAGTCCTACTTCAGCCAGATCAGGCCTGCAAAGAAACTGCGTTTCACAGGCCTTTGGAACAGATGTTCCCGGTAGGCTGTAAGAGCACTGTGCAGAGCGAGTTGTTTCTTAGCTTCCCAAAGAGCTGGAAGCAAGATGCTGTGGGGCCCAACTCGCCCTCTGGAAAGAAGCCTGCACGTTGTGCCTTTCAGCTCTAGGGCAAAGTAGCACACCCAGAGCAGAAGTCCTACTTCAGCCAGATCAGGCCTGCAAAGAAACTGCGTTTCACAGGCCTTTGGAAGAGATGCTCCCGGTAGGCTGTAAGAGCACTGTGCAGAGCGAGTTGTTTCTTAGCTTCCTAAAGAGCTGGAAGAAAGATGCTGTGGGGCCCAACTCGCCCTTTGGAAAGAAGCCTGCACGGTGTGCCTTTCAGCTCTACGGCAATGTAGCACACCCAGAGAAGAAGTCCTACTTCAGGCAGATCAGGCCTGCAAAGAAACTGCGTTTCACAGGCCTTTGGATGAGATGTTCCCGGTAGGCTGTAAGAGCACTGTGCAGAGCGAGTTGTTTCTTAGCTTCCCAAAGAGCTGGAAGCAAGATGCTGTGGGGCCCAACTCGCCCTTTGGAAACAAGCCTGCACGGTGTGCCTTTCAGCTCTAGGGCTAAGTAGCACACCCAGAGCAGAAGTCCTACTTCAGCCAGATCAGGCCTGCAAACAAACTGCGTTTCACAGACCTTTGGAAGAGATGTTCCCGGTAGGCTGTAAGAGCACTGTGCAGAGCGAGTTGTTTCTTAGCTTCCCAAAGAGCTGTAAGCAAGATGCTGCGGGGCCAAACTCGCCCCTTGGAAAGAAGACTGCACGTTGTGCCTTTCAGCTCTACGGCAATGTAGCCCACCCAGAGCAGAAGTCCTACTTCAGCCAGATCAGGCCTGCAAAGAAACTGCGTTTCACAGGCCTTTGGAAGAGATGCTCCCGGAAGGCTGTAAGAGCACTGTGCAGAGCCAGTTGTTTCTTAGCTTCCTAAAGAGCTGGAAGCAAGATGCTGTGGGGCCCAACTCGCCCTTTGGAAAGAAGCCTGAACGGTGTGCCTTTCAGCTCTAGGGCAAAGTAGCACACCCAGAGCAGAAGTCCTACTTCAGCCAGATCAGGCCTGCAAAGAAACTGCGTTTCACAGGCCTTTGGAAGAGATGTTCCCACTAGGCTGTAAGAGCACTGTGCAGAGCGAGTTGTTTCTTAGCTTCCCAAAGAGCTGGAAGCAAGACGCTGTGGGGCCCAACTCACCCTTTGGAAAGAAGCCTGCACGGTGTGCCTTTCAGCTCTAGCGCTAAGTAGCACACCCAGAGCAGAAGTCCTACTTCAGCCAGATCAGGCCTGCAAAGAAACTGCGTTTCACAGGCCTTTTTAAGAGATGTTCCCGGTAGGCTGTAAGAGCACTGAGCAGAGCGAGTTGTTTCTTAGCCTCCCAAAGAGCTGGAAGCAAGATGCTGTGGGGCCCAACTCGCCCTTTGGAAAGAAGCCTGCACGGTGTGCCTTTCAGCTCTAGGGCAATGTAGCACACCCAAAGAAGAAGTCCTACTTCAGCCAGATCAGGCCTGCAAAGAAACTGCGTTTCACAGGCCTTTGGAAGAGATGTTCCCGGTAGGCTGTAAGAGCACTGAGCAGAGCGAGTTGTTTCTTAGCTTCACAAAGAGCTGGAAGCAAGATGCTGCGGGGTGCAACTCGCCCCTTTGAAAGAAGACTGCACTTTATGCCTTTCAGCTCTAGGGCAATGTAGCACACCCAGAGCAGAAGTCCTACTTGAGCCAGATCAGGCCTGCAAAGAAACTGCGTTTCAAAGGCCTTTGGAAGAGATGTTCCCACTAGGCTGTAATAGCACCGTGCAGAGCGAGTTGTTTCTTAGCTTCCCAAAGAGCTGGAAGCAAGATGGTGTGGGGCCCAACTCGCCCTTTGGAAAGAAGCCTGCACGGTGTGCCTTTCAGCTCTAGGGCAAAGTAGCACACCCAGAGCAGAAGTCCTACTTCAGCCAGATCAGGCCTGCAAAGAAACTGCGTTTCACAGGCCTTTGGAAGAGATGTTCCCGGTAGGCTGTAGGAGCACTGTGCAGAGCGAGTTGTTTCTTAGCTTCCCAAAGAGCTGGAAGCAAGATGCTGTGAGGCCCAACTCGCCCTTTGGAAAGAAGCCTGCACGGTGTGCCTTTCAGCTCTAGGGCAAAGTAGCACACCCAGAGCAGATGTCGTACTTCAGCCAGATCAGGCCTGCAAAGAAACTGCGTTTCACAGGCCTTTGGAAGAGATGTTCCCGGTAGCCTGTAAGAGCACTGTGCAGAGAGAGTTGTGTCTTAGCTTCCCAAAGAGCTGTAAGCAAGATTCTGTGGGGCCCAACTCGCCCTTTGGATAGAAGCCTGCACGGTGTGCCTTTCAGCTCTAGGGCAAAGTAGCACACCCAGAGCAGAAGTCCTACTTCAGCCAGATCAGGCCTGCAAAGAAACTGCGTTTCACAGGCCTTTGGAAGAGATGCTCCCGGAAGGCTGTAAGAGCACTGTTCAGAGCCAGTTGTTTCTTAGCTTCCTAAAGAGCTGGAAGCAAGATGCTGTGGGGCCCAACTCGCCCTTTGGAAAGAAGCCTGCACTTTGTGCGTTTCAGCTCTAGGGCAAAGTAGCACACCCAGAGCAGAAGTCCTACTTCAGCCAGATCAGGCCTGCAAAGAAACTGCGTTTCACAGGCCTTTGGAAGAGATGTTCCCGGTAGGCTGTAAGAGCACTGAGCAGAGCGAGTTGTTTCTTAGCTTCCCAAAGAGCTGGAAGCAAGATGCTGCGGGGCCCAACTCACCCCTTTGAAAGAAGACTGCACGTTATGCCTTTCAGCTCTAGGGCAATGTAGCACACCCAGAGCAGAAGTCCTACTTTAGCCAGATCAGGCCTGCAAAGAAACTGCGTTTCACAGGCCTTTGGAAGAGATGTTTCCACTAGGCTGTAATAACACCGTGCAGAGCGAGTTGTTTCTTAGCTTCCCAAAGAGCTGGAAGCAAGATGCTGTGGGGCCCAACTCGCCGTGTGGAAAGAAGCCTGCACGGTGTGCCTTTCAGCTCTAGGGCAATGTAGCACACCCAGAGCAGAAGTCCTACTTCAGCCAGATCAGGCCTGCAAAGAAACTGCGTTTCACAGGCCTTTGGAAGAGATGTTCCCGGTAGGCTGTAAGAGCACTGTGCAGAGCGAGTTGTTTCTTAGCTTCCCAAAGAGCTGGAAGCAAGATGCTATGGGGCCCAACTCGCCCTCTGGAAAGAAGCCTGCATGGTGTGCCTTTCAGCTCTAGGGCAATGTAGCCCACCCAGAGCAGAAGTCCAACTTCAGCCAGATCAGGCCTGCAAAGAATCTGCGTTTCACAGGCCATTGGAAGAGATGTTCCCACTAGGCTGTAAGAGCACTGTGCAGAGCGAGTTGTTTCTTAGCTTCCCAAAGAGCTGGAAGCAAGATGCTGTGAGGCCCAACTCGCCCTTTGGAAAGAAGCCTGCACGGTGTGCCTTTCAGCTGTAGGGCAAAGTAGCACACCCAGAGCAGAAGTCCTACTTCAGCCAGATCAGGCCTGCAAAGAAACTGCGTTTCACAGGCCTTTGGAAGAGATGTTCCCGGTAGGCTGTAGGAGCACTGTGCAGAGCGAGTTGTTTCTTAGATTCCCAAAGAGCTGGAAGCAAGATGCTGTGGGGCCCAACTCGCCCTTTGGAAAGAAGCCTGCACGGTGTGCCTTTCAGCTCTAGGGCAAAGTAGCACACCCAGAGCAGATGTCCTACTTCAGCCAGATCAGGCCTGCAAAGAAACTGCGTTTCACAGGCCTTTGGAAGAGATGTTCCCACTAGGCTGTAAGAGCACTGTGCAGAGCGAGTTGTTTCTTAGCTTCCCAAAGAGCTGGAACCAAGATGGTGTGGGGCCCAACTCGCCCTTTGGAAAGAAGCCTACACGGTGTGCCTTTCAGCTCTAGGGCAATGTAGCACACCCAGAGCAGAAGTCCTACTTCAGCCAGATCAGGCCTGCAAAGAAACTGCGTTTCACAGGCCTTTGGAAGAGATGTTCCCGGTAGGCTGTAAGAGCACTGTGCAGAGCGAGTTGTTTCTTAGCGTCCCAAAGAGCTGGAAGCAAGATGCTGTGGGGCCCAACTCGCCCTCTGTAAAGAAGCCTGCATGGTGTGCCTTTCAGCTCAAGGGCAATGTAGCACACCAAGAGCAGAAGTCCTACTTCAGCCAGATCAGGCCTGCAAAGAAACTGCGTTTCACAGGCCTTTGGAAGAGATGTTCCCACTAGGCTCTAAGAGCACTGTGCAGAGCGAGTTGTTTCTTTGCTTCCCAAAGAGCTGGAAGCAAGATGCTGTGGGGCCCAACTCGCCCGTTGGAAAGAAGCCTGCACGTTGTGCCGTTCAGCTCTAGGGCAATGTAGTACACCCAGAGCAGAAGTCCTACTTCAGCCAGATCAGGCCTGCAAAGAAACTGCGTTTCACAGGCCTTTGGAAGAGGTGTTCCCGGTAGGCTGTAAGAGCACTGAGCAGAGCGAGTTGTTTCTTAGCTTCCCAAAGAGCTGGAAGCAAGATGCTTGGGGCCCAACTCGCCTTTTGGAAAGAAGCCTGCACGGTGTGCCTTTCAGCTCTAGGGCAAAGTACCACACCCAGAGCAGAAGTCCTACTTCAGCCAGATCAGGCCTGCAAAGAAACTGCGTTTCACAGGCCTTTGGAAGAGATGTTCCCGGTAGGCTGTAAGAGCACTGTGCAGAGCGAGTTGTTTCTTAGCTTCCCAAAGAGCTGGAAGCAAGATGCTGTGAGGCCCAACTCGCCCTTTGGAAAGAAGCCTGCACGGTGTGCCTTTCAGCTGTAGGGCAAAGTAGCACACCCAGAGCAGAAGTCCTACTTCAGCCAGATCAGGCCTGCAAAGAAACTGCGTTTCACAGGCCTTTGGAAGAGATGTTCCCGGTAGGCTGTAGGAGCACTGTGCAGAGCGAGTTGTTTCTTAGATTCCCAAAGAGCTGGAAGCAAGATGCTGTGGGGCCCAACTCGCCCATTGGAAAGAAGCCTGCACGGTGTGCCTTTCAGCTCTAGGGCAAAGTAGCACACCCAGAGCAGAAGTCCTACTTCAGCCAGATCAAGCCTGCAAAGTAACTGCGTTTCACAGGCCTTTGGAACAGATGTTCCCGGTAGGCTGTAAGAGCACTGTGCAGAGCGAGTTGTTTCTTAGCTTCCCAAAGAGCTGGAAGAAAGATGCTGTGGGGCCCAACTCGCCCTTTGGAAAGAAGCCTGCACGTTGTGCCTTTCAGCTCTAGGGCAAAGTTTCACACCCAGAGCAGAAGTCCTACTTCAGCCAGATCAGGCCTGCAAAGAAACTGCGTTTCACAGGCCTTTGGAAGAGATGTTCCCGGTAGGCTGTAAGAGCACTGTGCAGAGCGAGTTGTTTCTTAGCTTCCCAAAGAGCTGGAAGCAAGATGCTGTGGGGCCCAACTCGCCCTCTGGAAAGAAGCCTGCACGTTGTGCCTTTCAGCTCTAGGGCAAAGTAGCACACCCAGAGCAGAAGTCCTACTTCAGCCAGACCAGGCCTGCAAAGAAACTGCGTTTCACAGGCCTTTGGAAGAGATGTTCCGGGTAGGCTGTAAGAGCACT